>NW_013666838.1:0-11710 GCF_000517525.1 Limulus polyphemus | reverse complement strand
CCTATTGAGTTAATCTCAAACAATCTTGGCAGGTTGACGCTTTAGACAATGTTAAATATTCTAAAATGGATTCAAGGTCAAAGTATGAAAGTTGCTGGACTGTTTCTCAAACAACCATGCTTTTCTCATGATTAATGAGATGTAGGGTGTTCAAGGGTGGAATCACCTCAAAATCTTTATTTGTTGGTAGGTAGGAAGCAAATTACAAATGTAGTTTATGAGGAAGGTTTGTTGTAATTTGATAATTTTGAGATAAAGTTTATGTTCAAGCTATTATTTTGAAATATATGATTGCTGTTAAACTTTCATTGTTTTAATTAAGTTTAAACATTCCCCATCACTGTCAGTTGATGGGTATTTCAGTACCTTATACACTCCACGTAATGAAGTGTTTTAATCAATCAGTTCTTAGTTTTTGATGTTACACATTTGTGTGTGATTGATTATAAATAGCAGAAATAACTGAGGCTTTACACTTTAAGACTTCTCGATTGTGGACTACTCGGAGATGAAAGGAGACTCACACAATTTTTTTTGAGTTGTACTTTATCCACAACCCACAGAACAGCACCACCATCAATATATACCACATGGTACAGGGTAATAATAATAATGATATACAAAAACGTTTTAATAATCTATATTTTCTACTAAACACGTATTTTGTATTCAAGAACACTATATGATTACTCGACGAATATGTACTGATTAAGAACACCAGAGGGCTAACTGACGATGAGCACATTTATGGTCAGAAGGGAATGAGAAATCTTTTCAATTTTATGTTGCTTTTTTTTTTAACACAAGTCATATTATCGCTATTATGGTGTTAATAAATGATGTGATCATGTAATACATGATGTGATCATGTTTTAAAAAGTAAATGTAAATATTAATGTAACTCAACATCAACTTCGAGAGAGAGTTCGTTTAATTGGAAATTTATATCCATTGTTGTGATATCCTCAAATATCAGTTGGTATATTTGAATATCAATACAGAAGATGATGTGTTCATGTAGGTTTTATTTCACTATAATGAAGTTAAAAATTCAAATTCCTATGTTCGTTTCTTGTTTTATACCTGTAAATCTCAAAATTAAAAGTTTATTACAAGCAAACTTCAGCATTTTTATAACATCATACCAGGATGTGCTATTATTTAGGTTCTTATAGATTTTTATAATCTCATACCAGGATGTATTTTATTTAGGTCCCTATTGAGATTTTTTATAGCATCATACCAGTATGTACTATTATTTAGGTTCTAACAGATTTTTATAACGTCATATCAGGATGTACCATTATTTAGGTTCCCATATATTTTTATAACGTCACATCAGGATGTACCATTATTATAGGTTCCTATAGATTTTTATAACGTCACATCAGGATGTACCATAAATTAGGTTCCTATAGATTTTTATAACGTCACATCAGGATGTACCATTATTATAGGTTCCTATAGATTTTTATAACGTCACACCAGGATGTACCATAAATTAGGTTCCTATAGATTTTTATAACGTCACATCAGGATGTACCACTATTTAGGTTCCTATAGATTTTTATGGGTGAATCAGTGCACATTTTTACTTATTGCTATAAAATATCTTATCATTCACTTTTAAAAGTTTTAATGTTCATCTGTAGTTCAGCGGTAAGCTTGTATCCTAAAATTCGAGGCTCTATCCGCTCAGTGAAAGGATTAAAACAGCATAATTTAAATACCTACAAAATGAACTCATTGTAATAATTGCGGAGAATCAATCCGAGTATTAGTTTATGGATTTCACTTTAACCCCTGGTGTTTTGGTAAGCCATTGTATTTTCTCTTTACACTTTCTAAGCAATTTTTGGAGTTCTTTCATAATTTACTGGCTGATTTAACACTAACTTGACAAAATTTATATGCAAATGACGGTTATTTTTCAAACAAGTAGATGAAAGTATAAGACAATTTAAACAAAATTCCTTAGTGTTATTTAAAAGATGGATATTCTGTTCATAATAATAATATATATATATATATTATATTATATTATAACACGAAAAAGTAAGTTATAGTAATCAAAAATTAATAATCAACAATTTAGTCAAAAATATATAAAAAAAAAGACATGCCAAATTAATTCCAAAAAAATTCAACAAGCGAATACTAAGATTAGCTTCTTTATACATGGTTCGAATCCCTTCACTAAACATGCTCGCCCTTTCAGCCGTGGGGGCGTTATAATGTGACGGTCAATCCCACTATTCGTTGGTAAAAGAGTGGCCTAAGAGTTGGAGGTGGGTGGTGATGACTAGCTGCCTTCCCTCTAGTTTTACACTGCTAAATTAGAGACGGCTAGCGCAGATAGCCCTCGTGTAGCTTTGCGTGAAATTCAAAACAAACAAACAATCTTTATAGATGAATGTAGTTTTAGAATAAGGCAATTCTAACTCTAAAGTTAATAACAATATCTTAAGAACTTTCAGAATATATATAATGTAATTTCGAACTTGAAGCTTAATCAAATGACCTTGATTACAGAACCTATTCGCCAACTATAAAATAATTTATACATGTCAGTTTTTTTTTGTTCTTCTAAGTAAAAATGCAATTCGTTATTAAAGATCAAATATCAATGGTAAAATACTTGAAAATTAAACTAAAACATGCAGGATAAGCTCTAAAATAACTAGTTTTTGAGGAATGCGGGATTAAAGCAGAAGTCAAAAGTACTAGATTTGTTTTAGATTATTTGTTCTAACATTCGGAACAAGTGAATAGAAACGAGAGTATTAACGTAGCATTACGAATACAAAAGATAAAACATAGGAAAATAATGATCAGTTTCTTTTAGAGTATTTAACAGATGATTGTTTGTTTGTTTCTTGAATTTCGCGCAAAGCTACACGAGGGCTATCTGCGCTAGCCGTCCCTAATTTAGATGTGATAGACCAGAGGGAAGACAGCTAGTCATCACCACCCACCACCAACTCCTGTGCTACTCTTTTACCAACAAAAAGTGGGATTGACCATCACATTATAACGACCTGCATATTAGGAGTCGAATGCCCTAACCAACAGGCCATGCTAGGCCCCTAACTACAGTCATAAGTTGAATAAGGAACCTGTTAATTTTTGTTAAATCTTTAGTGTTTTTAAAGGATTATGGAGCATGGTTTTTACAGGTTTACAGAGTTTAGCTTAAATTATGCAATGGAAATAAAGTATGTACTTAATGAACTCTTGACGTAATGAACAAAAAAGGAAGAAAATAGTTGATTTTTTTCCTTGCAAGTTATAAAGCCATACGACAAACAAAGTCCTCAGAGATGTGTAAAAAAATACAATTTTAATGCACTGCAGGAAAACAAATAGTTTAGTAATGCATCATCGCTCTTATTATTTACGTATTCTTAGGAGACAAGTGTTTTATTAGCCACGAAGTACATTTTGAACTTAATGGAGAAACGGAATATTAGTTTATTAGTTAGTAATGATTTACTTTCTACGATCGAATGTCAAATGATCTAAATGTAATTATGATTTAAGATTTAAAAATGTTCTTTAGGAGCATAATTTTTTTTGCTCGGTGTACGACGTCTCTTTGATTATTGGCAGGTAAAATGAAATATTTAACAATTACAGATCATCAGGTTGTCTTATGAATGTCTTATTAGCGAGTAAGCTAACGAGAATAGCTTTAGGGATTCATTAATCGTAATAATATACGAAATTATTATGGCGTAAAAAATCGCAAAGTAAAATATAATACTGAGATAATAGTGCTGTTCGATAAACAAAGGGTATATGAAACCCGTGAATGTAGGTTTGGGTTTAGAAACTTTACTTATACGTCTCATAGTAAGCCATATTATTAAAACATAACGATTTTAACGCCACCTTTTATCACACACCTTTAACCTAATAATTCGATTGTTCTGGCAAGCTCTGGCGTTTTACTTAGTTAGTAGTAATACTATATTCTTGGATCATTTTATCTTTTCGCGTCGAGAAGTGTTAATTATTCCTTTTCTGCACCATTTGAAAAGGAAACTTTACATGGCGAATAACATTTTTTTTTATGAATTAATATCAGAGAACCTGATAATTTATAATGATTTTGTATCACGTAATGTTGAATATGATTTTTTTGTTTGCTTAAGTGTTTACACTGGGTGATTGGATTAGTCCTTTGAAAATAAATACATGCTAATAATAATAGTAAATGAACATTTGATAAATGCTTTACTTATTGTTAAGCACAAAGCTGCACAATAAACTATCTGTGATCTACCCACCAAGGGTATCGAAACTCGATTTTTAGCGTCGTAAGTCTGCAGATTTACTGCTGAGTAACTGTTTATTATACTGTTCTAAACGTTTTTCATTTCATGTGGTATAAGACGTTGTTTTCTTATTTTGGCAATATAAGGCATGTTTATGTATACTGGACAATAAATACTATATCATGACCAATCATTTCCAGCCAGGTCTGGCGTGGCTAATGGTTAGAGTGCCCGGACTGTGATTCCAAATACACTGTTAGAATCCCGTTGCCACAAAATGGAGCTCTGCTTTATAGTTTGGGGTCGTGGATACGTTTTAAGAGTGATGATCGAACCTATAATCTGAGGAACAGTCTAAAAATTGCTGATGAGTGCTGTTAGCTATCTGCCTTCCCTGTAGTCCATCAGATCAAAATCAGCTTTGTGAGAAAATACCGAAAAATAAACAATTGTACTTTATAAGCCAGATGAGAGGAATGTACCAGCTTTCATTGAATTTTCTTTTCTTTTGTTGTGAAAGGATAAAAAATTGTGTGTGTTAATGGAACTTGTACCAAATTTCTTTCTAATGTTAACTTCCAAAAACGTCTGTAATCAAACTTCATCTAACTACTTCCAATTGATTAGATGTTTACTTAATATATATGTATATATATATACTACTCCATTGTTCCTGACTGTAATTTGTTGCCTGTTCCTTCAGGCTAGTGACAAAAGGTGGTTGTTGTCGTAGCAGTTTTCAACCTGACTGTTCGATCTGTCGTTGATTTGGTTCCACGTGCAACCTAGTATTAGACGAAGTATTGTTCTAAGTTTTGGTAAATTAACCAATTCGAAATCATAATTGCATAAAATATTAAGAAATTATTGCGCATCTTTGATAAGGTATTAGGGCTAGAAATCTCTAAGTTACTTCTGTCCATATTTTAAATATAAGGATACGTATTGCGTTGTATTGTGTAGCGGTGAGATCATTGGAGCATTGAAAAACAACTATCTGTAGCTTGCCCACGATATCATTTTATTTCGTTTGTCCTGATTTTCCGTTTTTTTTTTCCCTAGCACGAGAAGTGCAAAAACACCCACATTAAAGATTCGTAGGATCTTATTATGTTTGTCGTAGATGTATGTTTTTATAATACACTATGAAAATTCTGAAAATTATATAATATTTTAATTAATTTCTTTCTTAGTTTACTATAGCAACCGAAGGTCCAGCTCACTTATTCAGAAGGTTTACCGTCTATTTTTATAAACAGTATACGTGTATATACATACACACACACAACACACAAATGCATATACATATATAAATTTAAAACAAATCAAAATCGGTTACTAACACAACAATTTATCGTCGTTTGATATAGGGAGTTTTTGGTTATTTCCGGTCAACCTGATAAACGTGTTTCATTTCTGACATGAAGTATCGTTTAATTTTTAAAATATCCATCAACCCATTTCGGCACATGCGCTTTAAAGAAGAAGTTGTCTTGATAAGGTGATCGAAGTAAGTGCTAGGAAGTACTATCGTCAACTTGTCTGGTATGCCAAATTTTAAGACTCAGCTATGCCTTGTGTGTGTGTGTGTGTGTGTGCGTAGCTCTCTCTCTTTATATATATATATATGAATGAGTTCACATACATTCATATACACATAAATCTGCGAACCTCAAACGAACTATGGATAAAGAACAAAATGCTGAAATCAAACAATAGTCATTCCCATTCAAAACAACAACAACAACAAAAAAAAAAAACAGCAAATTATCGTACTCACATACTATGAAGTTCGTCTAAAGTATCGTTAATGGTAAATAGACGTACAGAAAAAGGCCCCAGTAGCTTTGTTTGTAATTAAGCACAAAGCTACACAATGGGCTATCTGTGCTCTGCCCACCACAGCCATCGAAACCCGGATTCTATCTTTGTAAGTCAGCAGACATACCGCTGTGCCACTTGGGGGCCCCCCAGTGGCACAGCCGTATGTCTGCGGACTTATAACGTTCGAAACCGGGTTTCGATACCCATGATGGGCAGAGCACAGATAGCCCAATGTGTAGCTTTGTGCTTAATTCCAAACAAACAAGCAAACTTACAGAAAATATTTTATTCTGTGCCCATATTTTTACCGCAAGATTTCTGTAAAGATAGCAATACTTATAAATCTAAAACATCAGACGAATAAACTTAAAATTCTAAGAGCTGAATGACGTTTTGTGATTAATAGCTCACCTTCTCTAAAGGATATGATAAGTTCAATGAATGTAAAAAACAAAACACATAACCCATTTCGTGATACCCCTCTTCCTTTTAAAACGTATCTAGGTAGAAATGACTAGAACATGAAGAACGTGATTATTAATTAACAACCGTTGAAGATACTGGATTATTATAATAGTTGAACTTTAGTATTGTCTTACTTGGTTATACTGGGCATCATGCAGTATTTTACGTGTTTTTTAACCCAAAGACAAAACCCTGAAATCTATCTATCTATCTATCTATCTATCTATATATATATATATATAAGCAAAATTGTATTATTACGACAGCGGAAGTCAAGTGACGCTGGTAACACGTCATGAGTTTCTAGAAGGATCATGACTGTTCCTGGCAACTCCAGTGTTTGCCAGACGCCCTCTATTTTGGTATATAAGCCCGGCAAATAAAGCGGAGATATAATAGCAGATTTAAGAGAGATATAGAGACAGATAATTGAGTCAAGTGAGCGATAGTGACCGTAAGTAAAGTGCGTGAATCGTTGTGAATTATAGCGTGTGTTTAAGTTAAAATGACCGTGGAAATTCTGTGTATTGCAAAGTTGTAAGAAGAAAGAATAAACTAGTTTTATTTAAGAAAGGACTTGTATCACTGAAGTTCCTCGGGAAGAACTTATACCGGAAATTAACAAACGGCCAGAAACCCAACAGTATGTTTGTCTGTCCACTAGTTTCTCGCAATATTTGATCAATCTCCACCAAACTTGGTATGGTGACTTCTACGATCTCCAGAAGAAACATGAAGAGGTCAAAATTCCCACCAGGTTTCTCACAAAAAAGATGCTCCTTTGATTTTGCCAAACAACTTCCAACGTGTAATCTACTTCTGTGTTTTTCTATAATGTTGCAACACCATCCGTTCCTTTTCTCTAAACTCTGAGAAATTCTACTGTAAAAGAAAACTTCAAAGCTCATGATATTTTATTGTAAGAGAACCACTTTTCTAAGTTAATTTTGATAAGAATCAAATATGTCTCTTTTTAAATATGAGGCTGAATGTGTGGCTCACTCTACTGTTGTGTTTCAGGTTTATGTTTAAAATATAATCATGATTAAGTAGCACATCCATAGAGCTTTCACCCCTAAAATGTAGGTGTATAATGTACCAAAAAAGGCTTTTCCTATAACACTACAATTCACTGGTAAATATTCCTTGAAAAACAAATAAGATTCAATATTTTATTGCGTGGTGTTTATCAGCAAGTATAACCTCAAGTGATCCTTAAATTTTAAGGTTTAAGTTAAATTTATCATTACAATAAGGAACTATTTTGTGTATAAACACAGAATGTGTAAGACTAACCGCTGGAATTTTTTCTACATGTATCAACACTCATGTAATTTCGCCAGAGCTTTGGAGTAGTGTGGTAGTTGGTAAGGTGAATGGATTTGGATGTTTTATTATTATTGTTATTATTTTATTTATTATTATAATATAGTACAGTTAGTAAGTTGATGAAGCGTGGATCTCGGGGGGGGGGGGAGGTATGTCCTTGTACCATGTTTCACTTAAGAGGTTTCAGTGTGTGTCTGTAGTGCGGTTATTTTGATGTTGTTGTTTTGTTTTCATTATTATTAAATTGTTTTAATGTAGTCATGTATATTACTGTAGTCTATTTATTTGTCTTATTTGTACCGTTTTTTACGCATATGCTCCCCATGAGGAAATAAGGGGGGGGGAGATAAAGTGAACGGAAGTATAGATGAGTGTCAAAGTGATAATTCCGTTAACAAGAGCGATGTTTAAAATTACTGAAGTGTCGAAAATGACTTTGTTTTTAGAATCAAAGAGACTTTAGCCATTAAAAATTTGCATTTGAAATGGAACGCAGTAGACTACTGTTGTGCTACTTTAGAGTGTAATCGTAATGAACATAGTACTTTTAAAAAGTACTTTATATTTGTTTTAAACAAGGATAACTCATGCTTCGTACTTAGTTATACTGATCATTTCTCTAACGGGGAACTGTGCAGGGAGCTGATACGAAGAACTGATCGCTTACTTTGGTATAAAATTCAATTTTAGTGACATTAAACTCTTGTTTGATTATTAACCCCTTTAGGATAAAAGTAATATGTATGCTTCACATTTAAAATGCCAAGAAAAGTCACATAAAAATGTCTTTAAAAAAAAAATTCGGAAGCTGGAAGAAAAGCAGATGGGAGGATAAAGAATCTCGGGAGGAAAGAGAAGTAAGGCTTCAAACTAAAACAGTTAGAAAAGCTGAAATACGTGCACAAGAATATGATTAAGTAAGAAATGAAAGACTGGAAGGAATAAGGGAAGCAGCAAGAAACTGAAGGGGAAAGAAAGAGAGAGAGAGAGAAGGGAAAGAATGAAGAAAACTATTACATTTGGTTGCTCGTCACTAGGTTTCTCTTTGTGGGTATATCAAGAAGCTTTAATTTAGATGGTGTAATTTTTGTTTTGAAAATCAAAGGTTTAAATTAAAATGTTATGAAAATTATTATTTTTAAATGTTATTTATATTATTATTATTATTTTATAAGTACCTATTTCATGTAATTTGAACACCTGTGCAGGGAAAGGGTAATTCAGCTAGGAGCCTATAAATATAATCAAGGAAATGCAAGTTTACACCCAGTCTACCGTAGAATACCTTGGTTACAAACAAACTAACTACATTTACACCCAGTCTACCGTGGAATACCTTGGTTGTTTTCAGATACGATGTGCAGAAAGCTGTTTACTTCACTCTTAGTAAGTTTTCAGGTACGATACAATATAATAATTATTGGCAGTTGATTGCAGTTAAAATTAATTTTTATTATTATAAATGTTAAATGTTTAGAGAAGAAAATATTTGAGTTTCATCGGGTGTTTTTTTTATGTATTTATGATAACTTGACAAAAACAAAACAAAAAAAACAAACGGGTGTTAACCGTTAAATTTAGTTACATTTATCCGGGTTTTTTAAACTTATTAACATAAAGGAAGATAAATGGTTATTCGGAGAAATGTTTATATTTAACGGTGCACGTTTTTCTTTTAAATATCAATTATTATAATTTCATTTACATCAGAACTGATACTTCTAACTTTTTTTTTTGGCTTTAATACTCTTCAATCAACTTAAATTCTGCATCTTTATCAATTTGTATTTCTATACAGCGTGGAAGTTGTTTATGCGATTACGTCATTTTATTATATAATGTACATATTTTACATATATATATATATATATAACATATTAGCGGTAAGTAATTAATATATTAATAGTAAAGCAGTGTGAGATAGCCGATTTACATAAACAATAGCTTAAAAAACAATATTAACCAGCACTGCCAAGAGCAAGAACTGTTGTACTATTGATTATTTTCATCTTTCCACTGAGTACACATTACACACATTAAGTACAGACTTGTATATCGTGACAGAATAATTATCTAGACAGGTTTACGTGTTTCGAAGGTCTGTATGTAGTTTGATAATGGAAGTTCAAGTTATTGATGTTGTATAGATGTATTAAGTACATTATAATTGTGCATTTACACTGGCCTGTTTGAAACCTGTGTTGGAAGATCGAAACCTTGTCGTCAAAACAAATTTCAAAAATGGTGGATGAAATTCGATAGGATGTTTCGGTTGGACTTCATAATGTGCGTCCGAGCGCACAGCTTAGCACCACACGTGTTTAAGGAAACGACAACATCATCATCAGCAAAAATACATATTTAAAATTTTTTACCATAGTGTTTTAACTTGAAGTAAACCCATATATTCAACCCGCAATTTATGGGTTCGAATCCCTGTTGCCGAACACGCTCGCCCTTTCAGCCGTGGAGGCCTTATAATATGACGGTAAATACCACTGTTTGTTGCTAAAAACAACAGAAAAACAGTGACAGGAATTTAGTTTTAATGGAAAAAAAACTTTCACGAACTGGGGTGGTCAGGGATATTGTTATCCCTCTTCGCCCCGCTCGCGATAATTCAACGCCGTCTAGTGAGATTTAAAAAAAATTAAAGATGTGAGAGAAGCAGAAACATGTCCAGGACAGAGAGAAAGACCAAGGCTGTTGACATGATGTCGTTGAGAAGAAAATAGGATTCGTTGATAAGAGAGTAGCCCAAGAGTTAGTGGTGGGTAGTGCTAGCTAGTTGCCTTTCCTCTAGTTTTTCACTGTTAAATTAAGGACCAGCCACCAGGTGAATCTGCCCGAGAATCACCGATGATGCACCAGCATTTAAAGCGCTCAAACAGTCGTAAGCGGCTTTGAGACTTTACAAAAAAACAACAACAACATATGCCACCATTATCACAAAAAAACTCGAAGTGCATACATTACACTTTAAGATCGACTTTTAGACTTTCCTTTATCGCACAATCTAGTCGCATAATAAATCAGAATACGAATGAGTTTTCGTATTGAAATAAATCCCACAACTAAACCATATGCTACTCTCTGTGGTTAACAAACAACTCCAAACTTAACCATACGGTAATCTGCCGTTACAGAACAACTCCAACACTTTGTTTTTCTGTATTAGCCACTGAATCATACTTATTTCAAATGTGTTTTACATACAACTAACTGTGTGGCTAATAAAGTAAGTCTAAGTAGGTGGGCCAAAAACCACCCAATGGTTAGTAGGTGGGCCAAACACCGCCCAATGGTTAGCGCGGAGCTGAGGTTCCGTGGTTCACATCCCGTTAACACACACACACACACACACAACACACAAATTGCGCTCCGCATTCTGAGGGGACGAGTGCGTTATAAGAGTGACAGTCAAATTCGGTCTGACAAGAGTAGCTTAACAGTTGACAGTGGGTGGTGTTGACTAGCTGCCTTCCCTCTAGTCTACCACCTCAAAATTATGGGCGGCTAGTGCAGTTAGCACTTTAAGCGAAATCCCAGAAAGAAACTAAATAGTTGGTATATTTTATCCCCGAAAGTGTAAATAGTTGGTATATTTTACCCCCGAAAGTGTAAATAGTTGGTATATTTTACCCCCGAAAGTGTAAATAGTTGGTATATTTTACCCCCGAAAGTGTAAATAGTTGGTATATTTTACCCCCGAAAGTGTAAATAGTTGGTATATTTTACCCCCGAAAGTGTAAATAGTTGGTATATTTTATCCCCGAAAGTGTACATAGTTGGTATATTTTACCCCCCGAAAGTGT
>NW_013666837.1:303965-317581 GCF_000517525.1 Limulus polyphemus | reverse complement strand
GCTCGTTGCCAGATATACAGCTTTCTGCTACTCTGTCCATCCATTCACCTCTACCAGTAGCTTAAACCGGGCACTATACGCTTCCCATGGTGCTTTTCCCATCATATTCCTGTTGCTTCCTTCGCACTGGATCACTCCTATTACTGACATTCATATCTGGGATGTGGCTTCTAACGGGACTGAATATGTCTGCATTAGGGTTTAGCTGCGGGCTCTGTAAGGGGCTTGCCATTGTCTGGGGCTGATTAAGTCGATGGTCAATGCATCCTCATTGTGTAACAGACAACAAATCGTTCTTTAACATATCTAATTCGCTTTTAAATTTACTAATGTTTTCCATTTGTACTTCTTGCCACTGTTGTTGACTTTCCTGTAGTTGCTGCTGACTTTCTTCCTGTTTCCTTTCTTGTTCCAGTTGCCACTGCTGTAATCTCTCTTCTTGTTTCTTTTCTTTTTCCTCCAACAACTGCTGTAATCTTTCTTCTTGTTTATTTTGCTGTTCAAGCTGCCACTGTTGCAGGTTTTCTTGCAACTGCTGTTGTCTCTCTTCTTGTTTCTTTTCTTTTTCCTCCAACAACTGCTGTAATCTCTCTTCTTGTTTCTTTCTCGTTTTTCTTGTTTCCTTTTCTCGTTCTTCTTGTTTCTTTTCCCGTTTTTCTTGTTTCTTTTGCTGTTCTTGTATTGCTGCCATCAAATCTGCTAAGCTGTAGTTTGATTTGCCGCTTCTCGTTTCCAATTTTCTTCCGTCCCACTCCCTGACACCAATTTGTTACGTCTCCGTTCGTTAGTTAATTTTCCGTAAATTCGTTCCGACGAAACTTTAGCGATACAAGTCCTTTCTTAAATAAAACTGGTTTATTCTTTCCGAATACAACTTTACGATACACTTAATTTCAACAGTCGCTCTATAACAAACGCTACAATTCTCAACGAACGTCTCACGTGCTCGCGCTCGACAATACTTAGTTCAATCACTCTCTGACTGCAGTTCAATTACTCATTACCTCCCCGTCGCTTCGTGGCCGGTCTTATATATACAAGATTACATAATATCTAGAAGGATCACGAGATTTAAGGAAAAGACGTGAAAGTTCGAGAATGACGTGGCGTGATACAAGTTACGTTACCTCGATGTCGTAACAGTATGATTGACCTTCATATTATAACAAGCTGACGGGGATTCGAACCCGCAATCGGTATATTGCAAGTCGAATGCCCAAATTACCAGGTTATGCCAAACTTGAATTGAGGTTATTTAAAATAATATTCGTTATTTCTAATGTAAACCCCAGTTGAGCACAAAGTACTATCACTACGTTCACATTGTAAAATGTTTCTTTGTGTGACGCCCCCTAAGAATTTCGAATGTTGTGAAATATCCTCATTTTTGTCCCTTTTTTATAGACGCTTATATGAACTGAAATAAATGTATACAAATGTCTATAAGTTACTTTAAGGTTTAGCTAAGAATCTTCCTTTTTTCTAGAGACTACTTGAAAAGTTTAGATAAACTATTGGATTCATTTATGATTATTACATTATTTTTTGCATAATAATTTCTAATAACCCCAAAGTACGTGAGGCCTTTTTTTTGTCGTTCTTCAATAACGGTTTAGAAATGGATAGAGCTAACAAAGCAAATAAAAGCCACTTTAAAAGTTATGTTGTGTTCTAAAGAAGTAAAATGATCATAATTGAATATTTCCTGTTTGGTAAAATAAGAATCATGATCTCTCTTAACTTATTATTTTCCCGATAGAGGGTACAATGGTCTATGAATCAACTGCACGCGTATGATAATTCCTATATTATTATTTCTTTTTTAGATTAACCAGAATTGTAAGTGAAAAACGAAATAATTTTTATAAACAAACTTCGCAGGTATATCTTTCAATATCAGTTGCAGTAACGATTACAAAATAAGTTCTGAATAGTGCCATACAAATCATTATTCAAAATGTTTTTCTGCACGACATGTCATTTCTTGAGAAACTGGGATGAGAACTTAAATATTTGTAATCTTATAATTAGTTTTCATGAGCTATTCCTGCACCAAACTGCCTGTGTATTCATGACTTTCTGGTAATAGGTTCCGTAATAACATAAGAACCACATGCACACACAAGTTTGTTTACAAAAACACAGTTAGTATTGCAGTTAATCCCACTAATTATTGTTAATGTCCCCTATGTATTTTGTATAGAAAATGAGTGATTTCACCACATTTTATCTTCCCAGTGGGTCAGTAGTTAGTTTGGGGATTTACAACGCCAACATATAAGGTTTTATTCCCATGATTTTTTCGTTGGTCAGTTCTTTACACGGAGAATTGCGACGGGCAAAAGAATAAAATTACTCAGTATGGAACAATATATTGAACCTGGGATGCCCTAGTGGTTAGGTTGTTCGACTAGCAATCTGAGGTGGGGGCGTAATAATGGGACGATCAATCCCACAGTTCGATTAGAGTAGCCCAAGAGTTCTCGATGGGTAGTGTTGACTAGCTGCCTTCCCTCTAGTCTATTACTTCTACATTAGGGACAGGTAGCGCATATAACCCTCGAGTAGCTTTGCGCGAAATTCAACAAAGACAAAACAAACGAACAATATATGAACCTCACCAGCATTAAAAGGTATACTGAACAAGTCGGTTATTTGAACATTAATTTCTTTCTTTGATATAATTCCTGGAAATCAAAACATGTTTACTGTTATTTTAAGCTTTGATTGAAAAAAGAAAACAACAACAAAACTTCTAGCATTGACAGTGTTCGAATACACCTTAAAATTGTGACTTTGTGTGTGGGTCAGGGGTAGAATGTCGTTAAAACTTACTCTATCATCACAATCAGATACGCAACAATTAACTTTGACGGTATCGTAAGGTATAAGTTACTTAATTGTTGCGTATCTGATTGTGATGTAAGTTTTAACGACATTCTACCCCTGACCCACACACAAAGTCACTTAATTGTTGCGTATCTGATTGTGATGATAGAGTAAGTTTTAACGACATTCTACCCCTGACCCACACACAAAGTCACCAATACGCTATAAAATGACTAAGTGGCTTATACCTTACGATACCGTAAAACTCATTATTTAAACACAATACGGTGTAAAATGATTAAGTGGCTTACACCTTACGATACTTTTTATGTGAAAAATGGAAATGGGCGACGAGAAAACACGCCCGTTTGATCAATGAAACTGTGTTTTGATATGTTAACATAATTCCCTTATTTAAAACACGAAATCATTAGTTTGTGCTGATACGTGTGGTTCTGTTGAAAGTTAGAAATACAGACGTGTGTTTTGTGTCGAATTATCCTACAGTTTTGTATAAACGAAGCGCCGCATAAACTGGCAGACTAGCAAAATATTACAACTCTTTCTATCGATATTCCATTTTGTGCAGCTGGTCGCTAGTGGATCCTGCTTCGAACCGCCATACAGTACCGACACTAACATTTGTCAACTCGCTGCAGTCACGTAAAAGAAAGGATCCTATACAAACTGTGTCGAAGTTGTACAAACGTTTCCTGCACAGCCTCCCCCATCCCTTTAATAAATGTGATTATACGACAACCACAAACAATAAAATTAATGAAGAACTCGACAGACATAAGTGTTTGTATCCGAGAACAAGATTTTTCTATTTGTGCATAACAACCTCTTTTCTTTGATTATGAATACATATCATTACAAGATTTATTCGTGTGTCCAAGTCGTCAGCGTATAAAGAATGGAACAAGGGTCATTGTAACCGCAAGTTAGTGTTAAGCCGATATGAATCACGATTACCAGATATATTTGTGTTCGATTCCTATAAGGGTAGTTTTAAACAAAGTTTATTTAAATAAAGGATGTTAGGACAATTTATATATTATAAATAGCAGTATGGTGATATTTGTTTACGTAATTGTAAATAAAACCTGCCTTATTCTAAGTGGTTGATCAAAGTACAGGAAAATAATTTCTAAATAAGAGAAATTATTACCTACAAGAAGTAAGAAAGTGTATGTATTAATGTTTGAAAACACTTATTTTTGGGGTTTACATCATCATTCGTTTGTTCTTAAAATCGGTTTCAGGTCAATGGTTTAGAAAGCTGTATGTTGGTGATAAATAAACGTTTGTTTGTTCGCTTGAGATTTTCGCTAAAGCTTTACAAGGGGCTACATTCCTATTGCTATTTATAATTTCGAACGGGCAGACATCTTTTCAACGGCAACAACCGTCAACTCTTGGGCTACTCTTGTCTGATGGAATAGTGGGATTTGATCGCCAACTTCACAGCGCACCCATGACCAGGAGCGTGTTTTTGTTGTAAGAGATTACAAGCCCTGAATAATCGGATTCAAAGTCCAGACGCATTAATCATGGGTTATATCATGTCCACACACCAAAGTAGACCATGTTCAATTGTCTACTGCCATTATAAAGGGTGTCCACGAATTATGTTACAATTATGTACCCTTGTTTCGGTGATAGAAACTTTGAACCTCTGTTATTGTTGTGCTCTTTATTGTTGCCAGTTGAGAAGTTCACACATTGTTGAAAAACACGCCATAATGTTTCAAACATCTTAAAAAATGAATGTTAATAAATCTGATAATGTGTTTTCTGGACATCATGCTTTTATCTAAGTGAACGTTATGCCATATTGTGCACGGCTCAGAAAAGACATTTTGGACGGTTAAAAACTACATTGCATTGTGACATTTATCTTTCTTCATTATACCCACATCTTTGAAAGTAGGTATACAGATGTAAACATACACACCTTGCCAAAAAAGCTCTGGTTTTCAAAATAGCGAATAGATAGCGCTGTAGTTGTTGTGTTATCTAACTAAACTAAGCATACACATCCATTGTTTGGATGTGTGTTTTGATAAACTTTAGATTGTTTAGAGGTGATGTTAAAATCATTCTGAGGGGGAAAAAAGTATATGATTTTGTGTTTTGTTGTGAAAAGTACGGCGTAATATTAATGCGTAGTATTTGTTAAATATTAGACATTACTTATTTACCTGGAAAGTTACCTGGTACGTACTGCTGAACCAACAATAATTTGAAGTAGAGTATTGTTAGGCTTTCAATAATTTAATAGTACAATACGGCATCGATTAGACATTATTTATGCTTATGTAGAGAACTGTTGAGTTTTCAATAATGGACGTTTCATTTTTGTTTATATTTCGTTTAAAAGAAAGCGATGGCTATAGTAGAACTGCTGTTATATCACGAGACAGTGAGTATAAAACATAATATTATATACTACATGAATATTGTCAAACAGTTGACGATAATGGAACGATTAAAACAACACGTAAATACTAAAACACAGATGATAATAACACTACAATTAATTAATATACTATATAAATACTGTTAAACTGATCACTACAACAGAGCGATTGTTATGCCACACGATTATTGTTAAACAGATTATTATAGCTTGACAATAAATAAACCACGTGAACGCTGTTAAAAGGCTTACAAAAAGAAAATGGCTAATGTATTACAGAAATGCTGTTTCTGAAAACTGAATATCTCATGCTTACCATAGCATTAAGAACGGTGGTAATATATATAGTAGTAAGTATTTATAACGTATGCAAATTAGGAAATACCTGAAATGACTGGTTAATAACACATAATCTTTGTCATCTCAATGTAACAGATAGATAGTGTATGACAGGAAAACTAAGAATATCAGTCTAACCAGAGTATGGTGTATGGATGTGTGGTAGTAAGCCTACATAATAATATTCACCCAAATAATGGGGAAAAGCTAATAGATAGGTTGGATTTACTAGAGAAAATGCCTTCTGTGATTAATACATCCCTAAATACGCATCCTCCATCACAGGGAAATTGTTCGGCTGAGGAGGTGTTTTTATAGAAGGTTACCACCGCCCTTTGTTTGGAAGATTAGTATATGCTAATGCCACGCGTGTCACCACAGTTGCAAGCTATGGCACCATGGACGACATGATTAGTACACAAATATTTGGTTTACGGCGGATTTCCGAACGATAGAGGGGATATAGAAGGCCTTTCAGAAGAGAAATATTCATGCAGCGAGACTGTTGAAGAATATAGTGTCAAACGACTCATGTCGAGGAAGGGAGTCTTTCGTTGTTTTCATGGAAGCGAGAAAACGTGTTCCGACATCACACCCCAATCCAATCCGGAACGTAGTCTTCATTTGCTTAAAGATACAGATCGAAATCAGTTTCCGTTTTTACGAGAAATATGGTGGAAATAACCGGAGTCACAGAACCCCGTACGTTTCTACAAACCTGTCAACTCCACTGACACAGCTCCAATGGATTTTTGTGACTTTGATCTGCTTAAACGTGCACTTGGAAGCTAACGTCATGCTGTCTGCTGTGAGCTTGACTTCGCAATATTTCGCAGTAGCTTGTTATAATGGAAATTGTAATGGCATAATCATAGACATCAGACCGAGCATGATCAGTGATGGAGGAAATAGCCGTACGGAATATAGAACATCGTTCTTATAATATGCGATTTATTTCAGCATAAGTATACAGTCTTCAGCAGTTACAAACGTTACACGGATTTTCTTTTTCATTCTGGAACTTTAATATTACAATTCTTTATGTTTGTTTGTTTCTTTTTGAATTTGGCGCAAAGCTACACGATGGCTATCTGCGCTAGCCGTCCCTAATTTAGCAGTGTAAGACTAGAGGGAAGGCAGCTAGTCATCACCACCCACCGCCAACTCTCGGGCTACTCTTTTACCAACGAATAGTGGGATTGACCATCACATTAGAACACCCCCACGGCTGAAAGGGCGAGCATGTTTGGTGTGATGGGGATTCGAACCCACGAGTCGAGCTCCCTAAGCACATGGCCATGCCGGGCCAATTCTTTATGTATCTATCTCTCTATGTGTGTGTATATATATATATTCTACCATAGGCTTCTCAGTTTGAATTTAAATTACTGCCCGCTATTTACATTATTTTTGTATTAATAAGCCAAGAAACTGCTGCGAATACTTTTGAAGTGTGTTCGAATGCTTATACGTTAAAAGATTGAAAGTGAGGCTTTGGAATTCTTAGAAATATTTATATCTATATATCAACAAAACCATTTACGATGTTGTTATAGGTAAAACAACTCAATTCAGTTTCAATGAATCACACACCAGATAATACAGTTCTTTGTAAATAATTAAAACTTTTAACTACAGTCAATCTAGTACATGAAAATGAGACAAAAAAGCAAGAAGAAAACGTTTATATAAAGTGCATCCTCTCTAACAGGACCCCGTCACACCAAACATGCTCGCCCTTTCAGCCGTGGGGGCGTTATAATGTGACGGTCAATCCCACTATTCGTTGGTAAAAGAGTAGCCCAAGAGTTGGCGGTGGGTGGTGATGACTAGCTGCCTTCCCTCTAGTCTTACACTGCTAAATTAGGGACGGCTAGCGCAGATAGCCCTTTTCGCGCAAAGCTACACGTTCAAAAACAAACAAACTATCAGAAAACCAATGTGTAGTATTATCGGGAGGACCATGAAAGAGTAATTATGAACTACACAATCCACCAGAAGAGTTATTTATATCTGGTTGTATTTATGATGCAAAAAATAACATGTTTCAAGTTAAAAATGTAGTCATTTGGTTACCAAATAGTGATGTTCCAATTCTATGCTCATACTTTTCGAAACAGATTGGAATTGAAAGAGAAATAAATAAAAACAATTATGTAACAATGGGTATTTCTTAAGTTCCTGTTCTGAAGCATACTCTTTCAATCACAATCTATGTGTAAAAGCGAGAACCTAGAACAGAAGCAATACGTACCAGAACCGAACACATCGGGCACAGCATCCTCATACATGTTTTTGGTGGGTTTTTTCAGCGCAAAAGAACAGAGTGTGCTAGCTGCGCTCTGTCCCCCCTTCGGGGAATCAAACCTTGGATTTTAGCAGTGTAGTTCGTAACTTAGTATCAGCATTTCATACAAGCTGTGGCATTAAAAGTTGTTTCAAAGAAAAAGGTAAGAAAATGCACTGGATATATTAAGGACGGATGAGCAGTTTAAAAAATCTATCAGAGTTTGGAAATGTTTGTGAATTATCAGATGAGACAAACAACCTTCATACATCATTTGTTTGTCATATGTATCAACAAAGAGCCAGTGTTGCTTTATCATACACAAACAGCCTTAGATATATTATGTTACGCCGTAAACGACAGTAGAATGACTATTTAATATGACTATTTAATACTCTACCAGGCAGTGTGTTTACACAAAAATTAGTCTGACAAGGAGTTACAAAGATTATTACAGGCTTTTCAGCAGTAAAACTAAGTCGCCAATGTTATTAAAATCTTTCAATAATATCCTTAAATTGGTGTAAGCTATTTCAGTATCAAAAGTGTATGAAAGAATCAGATTACATCAACTAAATATTACAGTATCAAAAGTGTATGAAAGAATCAGATTACATCAACTAAGTATTACAGTATCAAAAGTGTATGAAAGAATCAGATTACATCAACTAGATATTACAGTATCAAAAGTGTATGAAAGAATCAGATTACATCAACTAAATATTACAGTATCAAAAGTGTATGAAAGAATCAGATTACATCAACTAAATATTACAATATCAAAAGTATATGAAAGAATCAGATTACATCAACTAAATATTACAGTATCAAAAGTGTATGAAAGAATCAGATTACATCAACTAAATATTACAGTATCAAAAATGTATGAAAGAATCAGATTACATCAACTAAATATTACAGTATCAAAAAGTGTATGAAAGAATCAGATTACATCAACTAAATATTACAGTATCAAAAGTGTATGAAAGAAACAGATTACATCAACTAAATATGATTCTAGATTATTTCGACACGTAAGCGTAAACTGCCATCTTTTCTTTCTGTCTTTGCAGTAACGAAATAAATTAAACTTTATAAAGACGCTCCAACGGACAATAAACTATTACTTCTATCTCATAATAATAGAAATTATTATACCTTATTTACATTTAAATTACAGACATTACCATAACCTTTTCAGAACATTAGTCTACTATATTCTATTAAAATATTCACTCAAAAGACAAGATCAACTTCCAGATTTTAATATATTCTTTTCCTAACAGTGGTAATTAATTAATACAGTCTTCTCACAAATGATGGTCAACTATCAGATGCTAATATAATTATCATTCAACAATAATAATCAACTAACAGATATTAATACAGTCTTATTTTAACAGGGATAATTAATTACCAGATGCTATTCATATTCAGCCTTATCTCCACCTTTGTAGTGAACTACAAGATGTAATACAGTATTTTCTCAACAATGACAATCAGCTAAGAAATATTGATACAGTATAACCTCAACAGTGATATTAACTACCAGATGTTTGTACAGTCGTATCTGTAACAGATATCAATATTATATTATTTGAACAATGACAATCAGCTAAGAAATACTAATACAGTATTACATCAATAGTGATATCAATTACCAGATATTAACCAGTCTTATCTCCACCGTTGTAATGAATTACAAGATGTAATACAGTATTACCTCAACAGTGATATCAAGTACCAGATGTTTGTCCAGTTTTATCTCAACAATAATAATCACTTAACACATGTTAAAATGATCTCATCTAAACAATAACAACCAGCTAACAGATATTACTAATATATATATCTTTCATTCCATTCACCACTTGTCACTGAGTTATGCAGTCAAATGGTGAACCTTGTGGTAGATTGGGCTTTACATGTATTTTAATATCTTAAACAGCTTGTCTGGTGAATAATCCAGAATAACTTATTAGTATCATCAATGTTACATATTCTTCAAATCTCATATAAACCTAGGCTCACTGTGGTGAGTAAAAGACGACTGAAAACACCACAGATAGATATTGATGGTCTTATCTCAGCAGTGAAATACACTTGTAGATATGAATATAGTCTTCTCTCACCAGCTATCAGATTAATTTTGGATCTTATTCTGTAACGAAAATAAAATACCACGGGTAATGAAAAATCTTCTGTTAGAGCATTTCCCGAAACACAGCTAAACTATCAACTATTATTACAAAGTTTCTCGTAATACAGCTAAACTATTAACTATTATTATAAAGTTTCCCGTAACACAGCTAAACTATCAACTATTATTATAAAGTTTCTCGTAACACAGCTAAACTATTAACTATTATTATAAAGTTTCCCGTAACACAGCTAAACTATCAACTATTATTACAAAGTTTCTCGAAACACAGCTAAACTATCAACTATTATTATAAAGTTTCCCGTAACACAGCTAAACTATCAACTATTATTACAAAGTTTCCCGAAACACAGCTAAACTATCAACTATTATTGTATAGTTTCTCGTAACACAGCTAAACTATCAACTATTATGTCAAAGTTTCCGTAACACAGCTAAACTATCAAATATTATGTCAAAGTTTCCCCTAACACAGCTAAACTATCAACTATTATGACAAAGTTTCCGAAACACAGCTAAACTATCAAATATTATTACAGCATAGCCCGTTACCCAGCTAAACTATCAACTATTATTACAACGTAGCCCGTTACCCAGCTAAATTAGCAATTGTTATTACAGTTTTCCCAGTAGCAATTCTAAAATACTTGGTATTGATGTTAACTTTATAGTTCCGACTCATAATTAGGTCTAATAACTTTTACTCAAAGCAGATTAAACTAAAGCACGATATAATCGATTTGAGAAATTTCTTCTGTCATCGTAGAACACCTCTCACGCTTTCATAGCGATTTCATGTTGTAGTTCTGTGAACTACACAGTATGTTGTTGTTCGAGATTTTTCATGCATGAACTCGAACAGGAAATACTTCACGTGATTGTAATGATGGTTTTGCTTTCGGTTATACCTGGATTACGAAAAGGCAGAACACATGACGAAACTATAAATAAAAACCTATTTGAAAGACTTTAACGTAAATGGAGAAGTTTTGCAGTCATAACATCTGTTTTGATGTTAATTTGTTTTTACTAAAGCAAGAGAAGTTATGAAATCAATAATGGATTGCAATACTAGGAAATTAAATATTTAAATATAAAATATTAATATTGTGTATTATGTATCATCATGATGCTATCACAGCTTATAAGTGAAGATGGTTGTTATGAATAATTAATTTTATTCTAGGCTGGCAGACATTATTTTAGTATTACTAAAAAAAATTAATAAATAATAATAGGCAAAATATATTAATCCTTTCCATTGCACTGCAATAGCTCTGAAGTAACCTTAAGAGCTTATAACGCTAAAATTCAGAGTTCTATACCTGCGATGGGCCTAGTTCTTATAGTGCAGCTTTGCGCTTAAAACATACAAGGGAGTCGTAATACTTTAAAAATTAGGTTTAGGTAGGATAGAGTAAAACACATTATTATTGGCATATTAGCTTTTTTTTACTAATAACTAAAAGGCATGGAACTAACGGTTTCATACCACAGTTTTCCATTAACACGTAACCAACAAAATTCCTGAATTTGTTTTTAATTAGTCACAAGGGGTGCCATAGGCCTAAAAACTTAAACTGTAACATCAGTAATCATTCAATTGGTTTGTCTACTAAACTTAACGTGTTTCTCAGAGTTTCCTTTTAAAGTTTTTGACCAGAGCCAGTAAAGGCAATCTAAGAATTATTAAATGTGTTTTCTTAAAATAACATCTACGAATAGTTTGTTAATTATGTCATTAGATTACATATATTTGTATATAACGTTGATTTACTGCTAAGTAATGGTATAGTAAAACAGTTAAACTCGTTTCAAACTAGCGGTTCAATTTCTTGCAGCAAGAATGAAATAAAATGGGTCACTAGTGGAAACACTTTTCATTGTAGTAATTCCATGACCCTGTTTCCGCTTCGAGAATGGTAAGAAGTCTTTTGAAAGAGAGAGAGTCCGAGATACAAGGATGCTTATCTGGAGAAAGACTTGTGAGATTAAGAGTAAAACTGACAGTGGCATTCGCAAAGAAAAATGGTGAATTCTGTCTGTTCTTCGTTTTGAATTCCAAAGTAATTAGCACTATTGTAACCATTAAAAATTATCGAATATTTTTTGTTTTTAGGGACCATTTACTATTGTCGCCATTAAAGATTTATCGAATATTTTTTTTTGTTTTTAGGGACCATTTACTATTGACGCCATTAAAGATTATCGAATATTTTTTTGTTTTTAGGGACCATTTACTATTGTTGCCATTAAAGATTATCGAATATTTTTTTTTGTTTTTTAGGGACCATTTACTATTGACGCCATTAAAGATTATCGAATATTTTTTTGTTTTTAGGGACCATTTACTATTGTTGCCATTAAAGATTATCGAATATTTTTTTGTTTTTTAGGGACCATTAACTATTGTCACCATTAAAAATTATCTAATATTGTTCCATAATTCTAAGAACCGCCCGTCCACCCCTATATCGAGCATAAAGATGTTGAAATATAATACCTGTTATGGAGTGAGAAAGAGTGAAATAAATGCCCTCTTAGTCACATTTATTAAAGAAGGCCTGGCATGGCCTGGTGGTTAGGACACTCGACTCGCAACCCGCGGGTTCGAAGCCTGTTACCGAATATGCTTCCTTTCAGCCGTTGAGGGCGTTATTATGTGACAGTCAATTCCACTATTCGTTGGTAAAGAGTAGCCCTAACGTTGGGGTGGGTGGTGTTGACTAGCTGCTATCCCTTTCTGTATCACTTCAAAATTAAACATAGCTAATTCAGATAGCCATCGAGTAGCTTTGCGTGAAACTCGATAAAACAAACTTATTAGAGAAAGGGGTTTGTAGGAAAAACATAAACAAATTTATTAACTCTGTCAGTGTTTATTTCTACATACTTTATTAAGCGAGTTCATGTTTTTGTACGCACCAATCTTCTTCGAACAATGTTTAATAATTTTTAATGGTTACAATTGAGAACGGTCCCTTATGGATGAGGTGAAAATTCATTTTCATTTAAAGAAGGATGAATCACTGCTTACTACAGGACCACCTATAAAATATAATGTTATAGGAAGAACGTCGGGGCAGATTAGAGTAACGAACTGGCATATTCTCGTACTATGTCTTCTATTTGTTGACTAAGTTATATTTTACTTCCCTCTAAATCTTTCTTTATCTTGCCAAAGTAAAAAGTTCCAAAACACATTTCAAATTTATGTATGAAAAAAAAAGTAAAGCCTTCTTTATACAATCTTGTTTTATAGGTGTTGTTAGTAAATGGTTAATTTTTTCTCATTCTAAAGTTTTATAAGAGCAAACTTTAAAAACAAATTAGATAACAATTTACACAAGTTTCACCAACTTGTTATTTATCGCTCACACGAAGATCCACTCTACACTATTAAGTTTTCTTTTTTTATGGTTAATACGAATTATAGCGCTGTCTTCAATCCTCTAAAAAGTATTTCAGTTGCGAACAGAGATATCGCACACGACTGTAAGACGATACAAGTAAGACTAATAGGGGAAATAACATTTATTATGATATGATTTAACCAGTACAAGTAATGGCTTAGAAAC
>NW_013666837.1:290681-303033 GCF_000517525.1 Limulus polyphemus | reverse complement strand
CTAGTCTTACACATGCTAAATTAGGGACGGCTAGCGCAGATAGCCCTCGTGTAGCTTTGCGCGAAATTCAAAAACAAACTCTAACAGGAAAGAAGCATTATCAATTTAAAAAATAAACGTCTATTTAAACACAAAAATTAACAACATGTAATACATCAGATACTACTAAATAACAATAGTGTTGTTAAATATTTATATATATAGCTAAACAAAACATACGTTTAATAAATAGTTTTGGAAACTTGAGATTTTTAATTACTTCATTTACTTTATATATTGGGAAAAGCATTTAAATTTTTTCCCCTACGTAAGTTATTAGATATTGTTGTGTAAATTGACAGCTAGTGTTGAATCATGACTATGAATGTCCTTACTACTTCTAAAAAAAAGTGTTTAAGACTGGATATATTAATTAATTACCTTTATATCATATACATGAAATTCCATACTAAATAATAATTCATTTCAGAAGCATTTAATATTTTGTTTTTATTAAATAACTAATACAGAGAATATCGGTGGTTTAAACCCAAAATTACTCTCATAAGCCTTTTGTGAAAAAGAAACAAAGGATTCATATTATAGAGTCTAATGAACTATAATAAATGTGGAAAGATAAAATCATAAAGCTATTAAACATTTCCTACTAACTAGTATTTTTATTTTGGTTATCATACCAATACATTTTGAACCAATATTTATTACGTTCTCAAGTTAATTTATCCTCAGTTGTTATACTCAAAATTTGTGCTGATGAACCTCTTTCTAGCACTACTCCGTTCATATATATATTTACTTCCTTACTATTAGTAGTTTTATTTGTATTGTGAAAAAGTATAACTTTAATTTTTTTCAGGATTTACAAACAAATCGTTCTCACCAAGCCAATAATTTAGCCTACCTAATGACAAATTAACCATTTCCACTCAACACAAATTCTTGTAGTATCATTTGCAAATAAAATCTCCTTTATATCAAATTATAAATCTGGTGTATCATTAACATATAATAAACAGAAAAGTGGTTTCAAATATGCTCTGTGGAACACATCTTGTAGTTATTATATCATCAAAATATTTGTTATCAGTGTTAATTATTGAGACTCTGATTTCTAAATAACTGTGAAACCACTTGTACATTTAACCTCTCATTCCCATATTGTATATAATTTTTAAAAATAACTTACTAAGTCCAAAAACACCACTAGGAAAAAATTCACGTTTCTCCGTGTTATCAATAATAACTGACTTCAATTTCCATGAGTACTTTATGAAATATTATATTTATCTGTACACAAAATAACAGTCATTATAGCTAACACTTAAGGAATTGAGGAATATGAAAACTTAAAAAAAGGTAACAAACGATCCACTGTAGATGGATCCATATACTAGTGGTAATGAGAAAAAAAAAAGAGTAGATTAATTAACGATTTTACCGACCTTTTTATAATTATTCTGTAAACATCTCAGAACTTTTTATTTCTAAGTTAATGAAATAAGATCTCATTACTGATACTAATTGGTAGAACCGAATTGTTTTCGACAATTAAACAACACAGTTGTTATCCTTTAATTTCCTAACTAGTTAGCTGATATATATAAATTACAAAAGAATATATTTGTAATTACAGAACGTCTTTGTTTTTTTTTGCTCTAACTTTGTGATGAATTACAACTCTCGAAAATTTTAATAAATACCACTTTTTATTTTAAAAAACGGCTATATCTGTCCACTACGGCTATCGGTTTTAACTATTTAAACAGCTCGGTTTTTAGCGTTACCAGCTTTTAGTCTTACCGTTGAGCCACTGGCCTGAATTTCAAAATTATATTTAATGTAAGTAATGTAGAATTATATAATTTATAGAGGTAAAAATCTCTGTTTAATTTCTGTTTTGTAATGGCGCTGGTCTTGGAAACATTTGTGGACTTTCTTTTGAAACCGGTCAAGATAGTAAACAAAGACCAAGAACGAAAATGAAAGGAAGACACAAACCGATTACTGATACAATATACAGTTTAAACGAACATACAAATTAGGAAAAGCAACACAGTGTGAGAAACTATATAAAAGAGAAAGAGTCATTAACAGCGAAAATAAGGAGTTTGTTGTGAGAGAGAAATGAGGAGAAAAAAATGTATATGTGTAGAAAATATAGGTCTAATATATGCGTTGAAGTAAACTATGACCAGTCGATATCCTACTAAAGGTTTCCTGACCGATTTTGAACAGATGGTCTCAGTAAGGGGTGAGTTATCACTTCTGTTAAGAGAAGGCTGTAATTGAATTCATTTAGCCACTGACTTTCTTGCAACGAAATAAAAATCCTAAAGCGGGGCGTAAACCGAACTTGGCCATAAACCATATACGATTGAAACAGGTTTTCTTCGAGCCAACAACAGGGGATTATGCTTATGACCTGGGCTTCCTTTGTGAAAGGAACATCGTTTTCTATTTGACGCTAAGGGCCCTCTCTATTCATTTAATACAATAATGGATGAGGCATCAAAATAAAAGTGTCGCAAGTATAAGAGTTTCATTTCTGGATATAACAATCCATGTCGTCATTAAATTCATTAGCAATTAGTTGCTTGGGCCAGATTGAGTTACACGAAAAAGAAAAGAAAAAAGTACGTTTCTATTGCATGTTTTGCAAGCACTTTGGTTCCTAACTAGTAAAATTTGTGCGTTACAACAACAAAAATTACGTGAAACCTTATACACATGTTTTGAGATACCCTGTGGAAATTCTCCTTCTTAAATATTCACCAATTAGTTTGTTTTTGTTTCTACAGATAGCTACACAATGGGCTATCTGTGCTGTGCCAACCACGGGTGTCGAAATCCGGTTTTTAGCGTTATAAGTCTTGAGTCATACCACTGTGCCACTGGAGGGCATTCACCATTTTAATTGTTTTTGCGTTTATCTTGAAATCTGTTATATTTTAATATCGCACAACTTAAAAAAACCAATGTGTAGCTCTGAGTTAAAACGAACGAACAAGCAAACACACTTTGTGTAACTTTGCGCGAAATTTCTGAAAACAGAAAGGGTTAAGGTAATTTCGTGCAAAGTTATACAAAGAGTTATCTGCGTATAGCTGCGCCTAATTTTGAAAGGATAGACTGAAGAGAAGGCAGCTAGCCAACAGCATCCACTATCAACATTTCGACTACTCTTATCTGATCAAATCATGGGATACGACGATCACACTTATAGCATGCTCACGGCCACAAAGTGTGGAGCGTGTTTTTGCGGCAACGGGTCACGAACATTAAACCCTCGGATTCACAGCTGGGAACTTAACCACTAGGTCAAGTCTAATCATTAGACAATTGCACTTGTGTACAAATAAACATAAGAAAAAGAAAAAAAATAAGAACGTTAAGCTCCGTTTATTAGCCAGTTCAGGGATGATGGTTTGAAAATTATTACGATTTATGTGAAAAGTTCCAATGGAATGCATATGTCTTTAAAACTTCGAATTTTTGAAAAAGCCTGGAACTCATTATAAGTACATTGATTTGAAGTTAACGATCACATTCCTCTTAAATCATGGAGTACGATTACAAAAAAGTATCATTGTAGTTTTTTATATAACTGCAGAATTAAAAAGTTTTAAAGTATTCGTTGTGATTACAATATTTTTACGCTCTTTTTTCATTCTACTATCTATTACATCTTTCTTATCTGACAAGCCATTTATTAAGCTTTAAGATTATTTATCCTGTATGCTTATGTTACTTAAGTAATAATCATACACAATCATAATTGTCTGACAATCTTATATGGTCGATTGGATTTGATAATTGCTGAGCAATTTTCCTCGCTATAAGGAACCTTTCATCATTGAAATAATTGAAAACAAATTCAAAAGCCGCCTTATTAATCGCACATTTGTTGCTTTTATAACATTGGAAAGCTGCATTGTTGAATCGAAGTTTTCTGTTTTAATACCATTGTAAAGCTATGTTATTGAGTCAATGTTTCCTGTTCAAAGTTATTGAAAACTGAATTGCTGTTATAAAATAATTAAAAAGCTGCATTGTTGAATTGATGTCATCTGTTTCAACTTTCCCTGCATGGCGTTGACTCGTAATCTGAGGGTCGCCGGTTCGAATCCCCATTCCACCAAACATGCTCGCCCTTTTAGCCATGAGGCGTTATAAAGTGACTGTCAATCCCACTATTCGTTGGCCAAATGTGACAAATGCTTGGCGGATTTGTTGTCTATATTGGTTGCTATTCTTGGTCTACCTACATGAAATATATGAGAAACCGAGTCTGCAGTGCGCAGCCGCTAACACACATTTCTTATTTGATATGAAGGATAACGTTCATCTCTAAACCATTCAGCATACAATCTGGTAGCAGCTCATATGTTCTGAAAACACTTTTGATGCAGTAGAACCATGATCAAGTGTTTTCCAAACGAATATTGTGTCATTGTTTAGATATTTGGGAGCAGATGCAGCACAACGCTTGTGTACTACTTTACGTAGGGGCTATTATTTTACTACATTTTAACTTTTAGGACCCTTCAAACGTGCAATGACCAGGTGATGCCAAATTCTGCCCTTGCACCTTAATCCTAGGTTTATTTAGCAAATTTTGTTCTGGGTGGGTTTAGATCTTCAATGGCATAACTCCACATGCATGAACTGGGTGCAACTTATATCTATACTGTTGTTCTTGAAGAACAATTTTCATAATTGTTATTTAAAAGTATTTAGTTCGTTAATGTTTATATTTTTGCCATCAACATTTTGAGTGTACGGTGCACTTTCATAAAACTTTCGAAGAACATCACAGCGAATTATCTCAGTAATATTGTAACATGATAAACATGGTAATCCTACAACACATCATTACACATCACTAACAATTATTTTCCTACACCTATCTGTTTCTTAATTATTTGCCTATCAGTGGATTTCTGAATTATCTTGTACAGGATATAACTTATGAGCTACTTGCCTGATAAAACAAACCAGTCTTTACAGGATATTAGGTTTTAGGAGTTACTTGTTTAAACATATTTATCATTCATTAATATTTATTCAAGATTTTATAAAATATTTGTCTAAACGAATTTAAATTCAATGCGTATCAAAAAATCGCTCAGAAATCTCATTACGTCGCAAGTAGTAAACACAAGCGACCTCTAACGTATGTGAGTCATGATTATCACAGCTACTCTATTTTACTGCCTATATCAAGAAATAAAATGTTCCTCTAAACTCACGATAATGTTTTATATTTTTAATGAAAAAAGACAGATGATAAATCTGTATGAAGCAGGCCCTCTCTGGTAAATGTATAAGCTTAACTGAACAAACCTCTTTGTTCTGTGATTATCAACTTAAATTCGACGCAAAACTTGACGCTTGAGTACACACGTACTGCAAATTTGTTTTTATCTTTTGCTATGAAGCCAGGATACAAACTGCCTGCTAATAATTCGTCTATGTTGAACTTTATTTATGCTCTAGAACAACAAACACAGAAGGATATGGGTATACTGGTGATAAAGCAAATCACTGGCACTTCGCTTGGCAATATTTCTTTCATGTCTAAGCTGATCAGTTCCCACTTTGTACGCTGCTTCAACAGTATGACTCACTCACATCTAATCACCCGTAAGCTATGCACGTGCTCCGGTAGGTGTCGTTGTACACGATGTCAAAATATGTTTTTTTGCAGACGTAGCCATGATAACGGAAATTAAGAAAAGCTCTGATCCATCTCCCTCTTCTCATTGTCTGTTACCATAGCTAAAAAAACATAGTAGTATGAGAACCATGATTTCAAAAACATGTGGCCAATAATCCTTGCTTTCAACTGATGTTGAAGAGAATACATATTGTTATTCATATGACAACGAAAATATAGTACACAAAGTTGAAAACACAGTTTAATATTTTTATTTTGAAAATCAAGAAATAAACATCCATTAATGACGATAAAATTTTGTTTTATAAACTTATGTTTTAAATAAAGTTCGTAATCATTGTGATTCAGTGCTGTATTCTTATGCAATTCAAGAGCGAAACATTAGAAACTCGTTAGTGTTTAAGTTTGAATGAATAATAAAAGAGTGGGCTTTGTTCGTACCTGCAGCTCAAACTAATATTTCGCCACACCTGTCTGCTTAAGCCATAACTATGAAGAGGCGGGAAACGCCACTCCCAAGTCCTAAAAACTGAGGGTTTGTTAAGGCTTTAATAATACACAGCCGTGATAAATAAATGTTCATCCTTTAATACGTGCCAGGAATGCCAACACATACATGTGCTCTTTAGGAAAAACCCTTAGTTAGTAAAACATGTTCTACTATTCAGTTTGTAAGAACTTTAAAATAAAGTTACGCCAGACATAAATAACTCTTTAAAACCAATCAATATTCACAAGCGTTATTCAATTCACGAACTGCCAGATATGTGTACTGCTTAAAGTCTTTAGAATTTTCATAACGTGTTTATATTCAGGTTGATAATGTTAAAAGAATTGATCCACTACTGGTTATAAAGGCTAAGCAGTCATACGCCTTCCTTAATTTACCTTTAGCATATGTAAAATATTATGATAATATTCCTGTTATATTAGTTATAGATAAAAGTTATACTGCGATATAATTATTATTACTCACGAATAATGTATATATACTAAGATGATATCTCAAACAGTAGCTGTAGAACCAACTTTGTTACAATGTTTACAATAATTTCTCGGAGGAAACGGCACACGAGGTTTATTCAAAGTGAGAGAGTACAGGAGCGTTCTTAGTTGAGCCAAGAACACCTGGAAACTGGTTACTAAAGGAATATGGCTATTTATATTACAGTTACATCTGAAACTCATGATTAAAGGATATAAAGAAGCTGCTCAGTAGCGTAATAAGTCTGCTTATATGGCAACTGGATCTGATGATATTGAATAAAGGAGGTGAGTAAGCTGCCCAATAAAGGAAATTACCTATTTATATTGTGTTTGACATCAGTGAATAAATACTATGTGGGTGGTCACAAGCGACGGAGTATGCCACTTTATATAACAGCTGTATTTACACTAGTGAATCAAAAACAAGTAAAAACTGCTCAGTAAAGATCATGTCTACTTTATTTTCCACTGCATTTAAGATCAATGAATCGAGATAACGTTAAAGCTGATCAGTAAAGAAATATGTTTACTTGTATTAAACATGTATCTGACGCGAGTGGGCCCGGTTTGTTTTTTTGAATTTCGCGCAAAGCTACACGAGGGCTATCTGCGCTGGCCGTCCCTAATTAAGTAGTGTAAGACTAGAGGGAAGGCAGCTAGTCATAACCACACACCGCCAACTCTTGCGCTACTCTTTTACAAACGAATAGTGGGATTGACCGTTACAGTATAACGCCCTCACGGCTGATAGGGCGAGCAGGTTTGGTGGGACAGGGATTCAAACCCGCGACCCTCAGATTACGAGTCGAGCGCCTTAACCACCTGGCCATGCCGGGCGCTTTCACCAGGTAATTAAACATTGCAAACTGTAGGTGTACAAAAGAAAACTTTAGATTTCGTGATAATAGAACGAAACAACATCATTAATATTAGTGGCCATGGAGACATTATTCTAGGCAAGTAATAATGCAAGAGTTTGTGTACGCATGTTAACAAATATACTTATACATACTTGTACGTGTGAAAATAAAAGATAATATAGTTGTGTAAAAAGAGAATCATTAACAGCTGTCGATATTCTCAAATCTGTAAATAAGCTGCGTAAGTATATTATTAACTGTTGACTGTTTATTGCTCAAAAACACTTTAAACTCGCACCAACATTTAATGTTAAATTTACCTGGCCTAAATTGAGTGAATCAACAAATAACTCAGTTGTTATATCTTGAAAATCCTTTGTTTCTTTATTGTTTTGTTTGTTTTGAATTTCGCCCAAAGCTACACGAGGGCTATCTGCGCTAGCCGTCCCTAATTTAGCAGTGTAAGACTAGAGAGAAGGCAGCTAGTCATCACCACCCACCGCCAACTCTTGGGCTACTCTTTTACCAACGAATAATGGGATTGACCGTCACATTATAACGCCCCCACGGCTGAAAGAGCGAGCATGTTTGGTGTGACGGGGATTTGAACTCGCGACCATCAGATTGCGAGTCGAGTGACTTAACCACCTGGCCATGCCGGGCCTTGTTTCTTTATATAATTATTATATTTTGAAATATGTGCATGTATATAATATATTAATATTTATAAGCCTTGGTATCATCGCTTTCTTGCAATAATGTACCCTCCTCCGGTGGATCATCTATAAGTCTGTGGGCTTATAACGCAAAAAATCAGGTTTCGATACCCATGGTGGGCAAAGAACATATAGCCCATTGTGGAGCCTTTTACTTCAGCATACAAAACAAAACAAATATAATGATGTAGCCATGGCTACCATGTTGTCGTCATGTCATCTATATATTTCACGTAATTGAATGTTTTCTTTTGATATGTACGAATTTACCATCGATAACTTGTTGATGTAGGCCTATAGCTAAAACGTTGCTAGTAATTTCAGCATTGTGTTTAAAGAGACATTCAAATTGTGGTTTTACTTGATTTCTATTTGATTTACCCGTCAATATGAATTAGTTTTGTTACAGCACGTCACTTCAGTATGAGTAATTCAGAACAGAGGCGCTTCAGGAATACTTGCTGTTATTTTCACATACCCATCCTCCCCATCATGTCGCAGGTGCCCCCCAGTAGCACAGTGGCGTGTCTGCGATACCCGTGGTGGGCAGAGCACAGATTGCCCATTGTGTACCTTTGTGCTTGAAAACGGACGAGAAAGCAGTAATTGCAGGTACTTTTCGTAAAACGGAAAGGAAGCGTGGTTGAATTTTAAGAAATTCAATTTTATTTACTTTGTACTTGTCCTCGAATTTACTACCTCTGTAACATTGGCATTCTACTTGCAACGTATCATCACAATCGTTATTTATAACGGATTTTCCTTCAAAGCATAGGCGTTATATTGTATAAAACTTGAGGTTCCATTGATAACTAATAGCCTGTGAATAGAGGTCATATTACATTTTTAATCAGTCTTAGTGTGGTGTAATACCACATCAATTAATATAGTATTTTCAATAAGTAACACAGCAGTCGTTAAGCGCACTACAAACATCGAAATCATGGATATAAACAGCAACAATTATATATTGCTAGCCCTGTTTACATGCTTAGATGTCTGTATAGAAAAAGTTCAGTCTCTATCGTCCTCCAGTGGGTCAACGGTAAGTCTACAAAGTACAGACAGCTATGGACTAAAACAAAACAAACAGTCTCGATCGGCAAAAACTAATATAAAATTATGCCATTCAACATAAACAGGTTAAAGCAATTAAAAAAGAATAATTAAAGCACTTCTTCTATTCCACACGCTGGCCTGGCATAGCCTGGTGGTTTGACTCGCACTCTGAGGGTCGCAGATTCGAATCTCCGTCATCGAACATGCTCGCCCTTTCATTTGTGGGGTCGTTATAGTGTGACGGTCAATCCCACTTTTCGTTGGTAAAAGAGCAACCCAAAGGTGGCGGTGGGTGTTGTTGACCAGCTGCCTTCACTCTAGTTTATCACAGCTAAATTAGGGACGGCTAGCGCAGATAGCCCTCGTGTAGCTTTGCGCGAAATTAAAACAAACCTTCTTTGAATCTTAATTCACCCGATAACTGATGACATTTAGTTTGTTCAAGGGTTCCGACATATTATGGAGACACTTTTTTAGTTTCTAAATTTGATAACCAGCTCCCAGCGGTAAGTCTGAAGGCTTAAATACCGGGTTTGATATCCGTGGTGGGCACAGCACAGATAGCCTATTTTGTAGCTTTGTTCTTCACAATAAAACAAACAAACTAAAGTTAATAAGACAAGCACAAACATCTTTAAATCATTAATATTAAATGTGCAGCTGAACATGAATTTTTTTCCATCTTGTCCAGCCCCCCAGTGGCACAGCGGTATGTCTGCGGACTTACAACGCTAGAATCCGGGTTTCGATACCCGTGGTGGGCAGTGCATAGATAACCCTTTGTGTAGCTTTGCGCTTAATTACAAATAAACAAAAAATACCCTGTCCATGATATTTAACAACTACCCAATCCGGTTTTTCTTAATTTGAACTTAAATTTTTGGACATTTTTTATTGGCTAAAAAGAAGACACTTCTCGTAATCTTTTAGCGTTGGGGCTGCGAAAAGTGATTTGAGAAGTGGTAAGGTGACTCAAATCCGTTAGCGCATCACGAACTTAACGGCCAAGAATAAGAAGCATGGAAGTCTCCAAATGATACGCAGACGTATTCAGAAACCGTTTAGAACCATCTTGATAGATAGTGTTCAGCAAATAGAGTAAAATATTACACTTGTAGCTGCTTTCAAAGCGTTCTTGTCTACTCATCCTACTGCTGACTATCGTGATGCTTCGACATTCCCTACCGAATCGCAGGTGAAATCGTTAGTATCTCAGTTGAAAGCTGAACATAAAAAGGTAATAACAGAAGCATAAAAGGTTGGCAATTGCTTAATTAATGATGCTGAGAATGTGGCTTTATTGATATATACTGAATCTACTCCCAACGGATAGACTTTAGTACTAGCTAGTATGGAGACCTGAAGATGCTGTATTGCACTTTAAAATTTATCAATTAACAAACGAAAACTTGTTAGTGAGATTTAATATTTTTTGTTCTGCCTCTCAGGTAGTATTTTAAAACGGACCGAGTGTGATCCTTTGACTAAATAGAATCCGGAGTCCTGGATTTCGTTCTGTTGTCGTACATTCGTGCGCCACATTTTGAGGTCGTGTTTCCGCTGTAAGAGTGACGGAGAAAATTACACTATTCTACTAGAGTAACCCAAAAGTTGGCAGCAGGCGTTATTGACTAGCTAAATTCCCTCTAGTCTATCAATTTAAAGTTAAGGACGGCTAGCGCAGATAGTCTTTGTGTAGCTTTGCGTTATTATCAGAAACAAACAAAAGGTTCTCAGTTGATTCAAGTCGTAGCCTTTGATTGGCCTAACAGAAACCAGTTATCACTACTAGACCCGCATAATGCACTATCATGCTGAAAGAGGCGTGGTTCTTCTACATAGAATTTCGTCAATGCAGGCCATAGTACTATAATATCCAGGATTTAATAATATAACAATGCATACACAAATAATTATTACCAGTTGCTCAAATCCAATTCAACTTAAAGAAACCCACACCATGATACCATCATCACCACTTTCTTATTCAAAATTTTATTTAGGTTGACAACAAATATTGCAGCTTTCCACTGTTCTTCATCTTTATTTCATTACCAATGACATCATGGAATTCACTGGCTTATGGTCTGCAACACGTCAATAAAATTCAACAATATAAACTATAATAAGCGTTATTGCATTGCTCATATGAACTGAGGGGTGGTTAAGTTTTGGAAGGCAAGCCCATATTTTATATTGACATATCTAATGACATTCTTTTGCTTTAGCATATTACCTACCATGAACTTAGGTATGAGAAAGCGGGCTCAAACTCTGAGTTTTATTATACTAATGCTGCAAGAATAACCTTTTCTCTTTGAAGGTCCTTGAGCTCCTTTTCATATAACATTTTACTATATACAAACAGCACACTATGTAATTCACATGTAAATTTCATTACCAGGTGCACGTGTGCTGTCCCAGTAACACTAGTGATATATTGTATTTCTTACACGAAAATAATTTTGTTTTGGAAATCAAATTAGGATAGGTTGAATACATTTAGTTTCTTTGTGTATTTGTTGCATATTTCCGATCTTAAGACAACTTGTATTAACATTTATATTCATTTTAACAATTCATGATTTCCTTTCATTAATTAGAATCAATATTTCGCAAATGAAATTATTATCGTGGTTTAGTTATATTTTAGGTATAGTTTACAGTCAAAATCAAAAATTTAAATATAATATAGTTTTTTCTATGCAATTGGCTGACTTTTTCAGTAGAAATGAAAAGAGAGTACACTTCTTTGGCAAAGCTTAAACATTACGCTGTTAGTAACTTTTTGCGTATGTGAGTATACTACTTATTATTTGTATGACTTATGATTTTGTAGTGCACAGCAAATAATTTAATTTGTTTTGTATGGTTTTGTTATTGTTTGGAATTGTTGAATGATGTTTTAAAGCGTTCTTATTGAGTGTGATAGAATTTAAAATTAACCTCCCCCTCCCAACACACACAATGTTTTGCACGTTCCAACGTCCCTGATGTTGATGATATTTCCACATGTATTTGCAAATGTTTCGTGTTTGAAATGATAAATCTTC
>NW_013666837.1:286607-289954 GCF_000517525.1 Limulus polyphemus | reverse complement strand
ATTACTTGCGTATGTTGAGTATATATATATTTTTGTTTTTTCTAAGAATTTTTCTAAAAAAATCATTTAATTGTCTGTTTTGTTCCAATGAAGTATTTTGGAATACACTGGTGCTTGTTTTTAATTCAATTCTTCGGATAATAATGTTTAGTTCTACGTCTGGTTTTGAAATCTGTTGCTACAAGTAATTAATAATTCGCATTGGTTGCTAGATGTAACAGGTCTTGCATCGATTGCTACATGTAACTTAATGATTAACATATTTGCTAGATGTAACTTATTTATTTACATCGGCTGTTACATGTAACTTAATTACTTGAATTGGCTGCTATACGTAAGTTAATGACTTCCATTGGTTGTTAAATGTAACGTAAATCTTTAAAAATAAGACAGAGTTGTTATAAAAAAATTCCCGGAAGAATGCAGAGAGTAAAACTAACGTATATAAAGTTACATATTTTACTTTGTTCATTATTTTGTAACTTAACAGTTCAGATGCACTTACACACGTTTTCTGATTAATATATAGATACTTTAGCATTAAACTTTCAGCTTCTTCTATTCACTACAACGAATTCTCCATAACCCCAGAAGGTGTTCAGTGTGTTTAGTTACAAGAAAACATTTCTATTTCACGGATTCAAAAAGGGTAACTCTTAATAAGCATATTTGGAATATTGGCTTTGTGAATTAACTGCTCATTTCTTCACCTATCTTACTAACTATCGTTAATAATCTTACATTTTGGAGCTACTAAGGTAGTGCAGCGAGCGAAATTAACGTTAATTTGCAGCGTGACCTTTACTGTCAATAACTCTCACGCGTAAATCTAGGGGATTAAGAAAAACATCTTCGCGTAAGAGCTAGATAGAGATGGCTTTGTTTTTGTCGTTGTGTACGAGTAAGATGTCGTGTTTATGATATAATGAGTGTGATAAAGATGGTAAGGTAGTTTAGTGGAAACCTACAATTTATCAAAAAGCTGAAAAATTTAAACGTGATGTTCTAATGTCAATTAATTTAAAAGTTGAGGAAAGTTTGTAAAACTCTCAATATATATATACATATGATATGATATGATATACATATATCATCGATTTAATTATCTAAATATGGACACTAAGCAGAGACGCCAGTGTCAACAACATTTATAACTTTTGGTATACTCGAATGAGACTGGTTTCTGAGGAAAAATAATGGGCATCCCTTTTCGAGGTGATTAAGTCTAATTAATATATCATTAATCATAATCAAGTGCATAAAAAATCAGTCGTGTTTTAGTTAGTCACGCAGACATCAAGGTAATTTATAATACAAATGTCTAATAAGTTTAGAATTTTTTAGAGCTTCATGTACATCAACAGGAAATGATTAATGTTTAATTATTCACTTTACTGCATCCATTGTGCGAGGACCCATTAAGTATGGTGCAGTTTATGAAGTTGGGCAATATAGAGGGCTGCAGTATGTTTTTTTTATCACTTTCACACGTACGTGTAAAGCATTAATATTTTAGAACCTACACATTTACTCGGTTTTCGAACAATAGGATAGTTTTGAATGACCACTTATTTAATATGTAACGTTAATGATAATATTAATAAAACTTATTTTTTCATCTCCTTTTCTGAAAATTAAATCTTATCAATACATAAATCAATGCCCCAGTGAATAATCGGGAAATCTGAAGGCTTGTAACGTTAAAAACTAGGTTTCGATATCTGTGGTAGGCACAACGTAGATAGCCCATTGTGTAGCTTGGTGCTTGACAATAAAGATACACATAAATATACATAGATTTTGATGAAATCTATGTATGTTTGAAAAGGAGGACTGACACGATCTGCAATCAAAAGGTATTCTCAGAGTTAGTATTCAAGCAATATCTAACTGAAATACTTAATAAAAAGGGAACTTTTTACACCAATTTCAAGTTAATGAGCCCAGTAAGAACAAATTGTTGGGCGTCTACATTTTGTCCGGAGAAGGTGCTGTTCTGTACGAAAAAGATGTTTGCATATGCAATTAACATTATCATAAAATTTTATTTTAGCATACCATTCTAGCTATAACAGAATTTCACGTAGATTTTTATATAGTTTAATAATTTGAAGTTTTACAGTATTTTGTAATCTACTACTGAATGCAGTAAAAACCAAAAATACTCCGATGGTCGAGCGCTAAACCTGAGGGCATATAACCTTTAATATATAATCCAGGTATATTTATCATTCATATACTGGTTTGTGAGCAATAAAGTTTTCATAATTTCAGCAAACAGAAATATAAAACACCATTCGTAAAATAAATGTATCTGTGCTAATGTCGCTAGGTTACTGAGTTTTGATATTCTTTCTTCTGATATTCAGGCACATTGAATTCCGATAGATAAGATATAAGTATTCTGCAAGGTGCAGTAGACTCAGGAAATGTTGTGTAAAGAAAATAACGAAGACACATAACAACAAAAAACTCGATTATATAAGTGCGCTACAAAACAAATATATTTATTGAACAAACTTTCAATTTAGTTTTGGAAGAACTTGTCTGATCGGCTTCGATGCAACTTTATGAACGTCTCTGAGAAATCAACCTGCTGAAGAAGGAACAAAGACTGAAGCAAGAGTAATAGTATATTGCATGGTTAAGCCAGAGTGAAGACTCCTAGTGCAATATCCCTCCTTAGTTCTAGATTACCTAAGTCAAGAATCATTACTATTATATATAGTCAAGAAAAAATCCTGCTCATATCAATTTGCAAAGTGTCTGTATCATCTCTCAACTTGTGTATGACACATATCACAGAGGAGAAATAACAAAGAAACAGGATCAAGCACATATAAGTCTTTACAGGGTGACCAATGTTGTATGAAACCATTGTCTGAAATAGAGGGTTAGCGTAAATTAACGACCTTTTGTATCCTGTTCATGATGCAGCCATTGATTTTTCAGTATAATGAACATACTAATCTCTAGTCTAGCAATGTATTCTAGTCATGACTACCAGGAGATCAACTTCATCATCATGACTGATCATCTAAGCAGCAAAATAAATATTTTACTGTCGTTTCCTCATCTGACTCCTTACAACTGATTAGATGAACAAAGAAGAAGAATAGTCAACTATTCGAAAGCGCTCGAGTTTTGGGTCTTATTTTAAGTCTATTACACTTTATATGTGTAATATAATTAGATGTGTACTGCCAGCATCTTTCTCTTCTTCACCTGAGCCAAATTCCTGATGCACAATGCCCTCATCACCAGAACAAACTTAATCATCCAGCTCCAATTCCCGGAGAAATCATTTCTCAAGAAGCTCATCAGTGAAATAGAGTTTTGTTGTGGTA
>NW_013666837.1:284175-286414 GCF_000517525.1 Limulus polyphemus | reverse complement strand
GTTGTACATTTGCTGTTATATTAAAGTGTTTCTTCATTACCCATTCAAGCCGTCTCCAGCCATTATTAATATTCATTAGTTGATGTACGTCTCATCTAAATAGCAGTATATTTAGAGAATAACTAGCCAATCGTTGTCTATATAGTCTATTAATGATGAATTGGTTTTAATTCAAACAGATCAATGAACCTTCTACGACAATGTGAAATAACAGTAACAACAAAACAAGTATGATATTATGGATATCAAGCCTTTACTTCTGATGAAAGGTAATGCATATTTACATGTTTCGCGTTTTATTTTTAAACACAATTCTATTTCAAGTAGTTGTCCTAAATTGTATTGTCTGTTAGTTATTCCATAAAACTTACTTTCACAAGTTCTAGATGCAAAACATTAACCTATACGTTATTTTATGACAATGTTGCAGTTTTCTGTAAAACTGAAAACTTTCCTGGGTGTTACAGGGTAGTATGGTCTCAACGTATAAATCTATTTGACAGACAAAAACACATTTAAAAACTCCTCTCTCATTATGTTTTAGAAGTGTAGAAAGTATTTTAAAATAGAGAGGAATGTTTGTTTGTTTTAGAGAAAAACCACATTGGGCTATCTGCTGTATCCACCGAGGGGAGTAAATAAACAGATTTTAAGTGTTGTAAGTTCGTAAACATATCGCTATTCCATCAGGGGGACAACACAGAGAGAAAAGGGTAAGTATATGCGCACACAACCAACTCATAACTAAACTTTAAAGAGCTTGTTATCGGGTCAGTGTAACATAAGGCAGAGAGAGGGAGCTTGGTACAGACTTTATTTGAAGATTATTAACATATATCACATCTGTGCACATATACTTTGTGGTATTCAGTTTTTATTTGAAGATTATTTATATATATCACATCTGTGCACATATACCTTGTGGTATTCAGTTTTTATTTGAAGATTATTTATATATATCACATCTGTGCACATATACCTTGTGGTATTCAGTCTTTATTTGAAGATTATTTATATATATCACATCTGTGCACATATACCTTGTGGTATTCAGTCTTTATTTGAAGATTTTGAACACATAACACATCTATACACTTATATATTGTGACAACCAGCTTTTATTTGAAGATTATTAACATATGTCACATCCGTGCATATATACCTTGTGGTATTCAGATTTCGTTTGAAGATTATGAACAAATATCACATTTATGCACTTATATTTCCATATCCTGTCATAATGTGACGGCTATTAACATATGACACATCTAGATACACATACCGTGTGATATTCACTCTTTATCTGAAGGTTATTGACACGTGTTACATCTGTACACTTGTACCTGTTCTTATTACATGCAGATTATTAACATTTGTATACATATACAATTATATCACGTGAAATCATTTTTTACATGAAGGATGCTCATTATAAGAACATTATTGACATCTGTACACCTGTACTCTTATACTACGTGATATCCTCTCTTTATATGAAGATTAACATATGTCATATCTGTATTCTTATACAAAAATGTGTCACACCTTTACACTTATATCATGTCCTATCCACTCTTTATATGAAAATCATTAACATATGTCACACCTATACACTTATACCATGTGATATTACCTTTTTATGTAAATTTTATTAACATATGTTATAGTTGTAAACTTATATCATGTAAAGTGTCATTTTTATATGAGAATTATTAACATGTGTTACTTATATACATTTGTACTACGTGATATTCTTGTACTCTGGAAGTAATGTAATTTTAAACGTATTGATCCTTCTTGAACGTCAACCTTGTAGCTGTGCAGGTAATATAGTTTTAAACGTACTGATCCTTGTTGAACGTCAACCTTGTAGCTGTGCAGGTAATACAGTTTTAGACGTTTTTGTTCTAGATGAATGTCAGCATTGTAACTCTGCAAGTAATGTTGCTTTAAACGTCTTTATTCTAGTTTAATGTTAAATTTGTAACTCTGCAAGTAATGTAATTTTAAACGTATTGATCCTTGTTGAACGTCAACCTTGTAACTCTGCAAGGAATGTAATTTTAAACGTATTGATCCTTGTTGAACGTCAACCTTGTAACTCTGCAAGGAATGTCATTTTAAACGTATTGATTCTTGTTGAACGTCTAACCTTGTAACTCTGCGAAGGTAATTGTAATTTTAAACGTATTGATCCGTTAGTTGAACGTCAACCTTGTAACTCTGCAAGGTAATTGTA
>NW_013666837.1:265703-283175 GCF_000517525.1 Limulus polyphemus | reverse complement strand
CTGCAAGGAATTCGAATTTTTAAACGTATTGATTCCTTGTTGAACGTCAACCTTGTAACTCTGCAAGGAATGTATTTTAAACGTATTGATTCTTGTTGAACGTCAACCTTGTAACTCTGCAAGGAATGTAATTTTAAACGTATTGATCCTTGTTGAACGTCAACCTTGTAACTCTGCAAGGAATGTAATTTTAAACGTATTGATCCTTGTTGAACGTCAACCTTGTAACTCTGCAAGGAATGTTGCTTTAAACGTCTTTATTCTGGTTTAAATTCAACCTTGTAATTCTACAGGTAATGTACTTTTAAACGTTTTATTCTAGTTTAATGTTAAACTTGTAACTCTGGAGGTAATGTAGTTTTTATTCTAGTTTAATGTCGACTTTGTAACGGTGGAGATAATGTAATTTCAATCATATTTATTCTTGTTTTACTTCAACCTCTATCGCTGCAAGTAAGGTAGTATAAGGCAGTTCAAAGTATATTCAATTTTTATCAACCTTAAATAAAATCACGACTTATATCTCCAGAATGTAACTTTATTAGCTCAATATTTCGCTATTACAGCTTCACTAGCTCCTGATAAAGCTGTAATAGTGAAGTATTGAGCTAATAAAGTTACATTCTGGAGATATAAGTCGTGATTTTATCTAAGTTTATAGAAATATCTCATAATGAACTCCAGTTTGCGTTAAACAAAGTTAAGAATAATAATATTCAAATTTTTTTAACATCACCTTCATAAGTCTGCAGGTAATGCTGTTTCAAGAATTTCGTTCTTTCAAAAGTTGATATTTTAGCTTTAAATCAGCTTCATTTGGAAACTATTAAAATAATTTCATGGAGTCGACTTGGACTAGGATAAAATCATCTGTATTAGTATAAGGTCATGTAACTTAGCAGTCATTTGATATCATAACTTTTATTTTCTCAACATAACCTAGAGTGTTGAAACTAAGAACTGGATATTTCTAGCAATGTGAAATTTCTTTGATTAGACGTTTTCTTCTGTAAAATTTATACAATTATGAAGGTAACGAGAACTTATAATAATCAGTGGTTAATAACTTGAAATTTTTTATGAATGAAAGATTATATAAATATGAGCTTGTGTATTTCATATTTTGAAATGTGAGTTAGGCTTACAGATAAAAGAGCCAGTAGGCCTCACACCAAACCATGTTGGATAACAGTTACGATCATGATGTATTGGTACACGTATTGTATACAAAAGTGATAAATAACAAACAGAAACTCATTATCAGATGATTTCTGTGTATAATTATTTATCGTATTAACAATGAACAAAGAAGTTATTTCACTTTCTGGAGAAGGCATTGTGTAAATTCCCATATTAAATAAATGAATAAATTCGATTTGATACATATAGAACTTCTATATTCGTAATAACACATAAGACAACAACTCCCCGGTATATTGTTACAATAAAACCTACTGTAAATGATACCAGCACCATCTGTTGGCAATTTTAATATAATTGTATGTAATTATATTTTTCTTCCAACTAATTGCTTGAATACACAAACAGATAATCTAAAATACGTTTGATGATTACATACAACAATAACAAGAACTTATAAAACTGTTGAATAACACATATTTCTTTATTACACATATTTTAGTTCTAGACCTTGGACAACCAAACGAGTCCTTGGAGGATTTCATTGTCTAGCCAATAGAGTAAAAGAAAAGTTTAAATAAACATTGGGGAATATAACTTGCTATTTTCGTAGCTAAGAAGTAGAACTCACCAATTACGATGTAGAGTTTAAGTTCTGACGTGTCTGAGCGTGTTTTTCTTTGATATTTCAGTTGATAATGGAAGCAGAAAACTCATCAAGACATATTTTCCAAAGGTTTTTTATGTGAGAAAAATTAATGATAAGTACGAGACGCAAAGCCACGGGGTTTTCATCTCAAAATACCCTGTGTTGAGATTAGATCCCTTAGAAATTAAAGTCAGCAAAAAACCTAAATCTTTCTTTAAGAGAACTCTATTCTTCCCATATTAAATCACATGACTTGGAACATTCGGATCATTGAAAGTTATTTAGTTTGAAAAAGCATCGACATAAAAAAACAAAACAAAAAAACGACAATTGTTAAGACAATTTGTGAAGAATGAAAATACACGCGTATCTTCATTGAATTCAGCTCAGCAAAAGTAGTATCTACGGTTTTGGAATTTTCTATTCAAACGTAAACGAGGTATTCACAAACCATTATAAGAAATGAAAAAACTTATTTCTTAGTTGATAATTGGAATTTAGATTACATGACAGAACTAGACTTAGATAAATTAGAGACTAAACCTTTGTAAGATCGATCAGTTAATAGAAAAAGTAGAACAAGAACAACTGACACTGGCATGGTGGATAACTAATTGAAACTTAGGTTGTTTATACAAGCAAATAAACCTGACAAAACCAATCAACATCAGCTGGTTAAATTATTTCTTATAATTTTTCATTTATAAATTTATAAAGTCAGAAACTAATTATTACCACAAAATTAGCCTCGGTAAGACTGAATAAAAGAAGTAAAAATAAAAACGAAACGTCACTTCCTGGGTGAAAAAAAATGGGCATTCTTTACGAAACGGTGGATGTAACATAGATTTCTTTGAAACGATATTCTAGCTTCAAGACAGTGAAACCAATGTTAAGATTTACTAGTTTTCTTGCATAAGAGAAACGTCACATTACGTTTAATGCTCTTAAAATTGCCAATTTACTACTGAAAGGACGCCAGTTGTGTTTTGATGTTTCGCTATAAAATGATTTTTACTTCACTAGTATTTAGTGTAGTATTCAAAAGTATGGAAACAATGAATAAAATGAGTATAAAATGCAACTATTAAGGGACTGTTCGCCCTTCGTTGTATGAAATTACATTACACTAGAATACGACTGCATTGTGATTGGCTGCCCTTTAATCAATCAGGTAATGCTACACCAACAGAATATTTAGAAAAGTAAAGATATATGCGCTATTCTAAGCATTGGTATAGTAAAAGCACTCACGGTGCCATTCCAAGCAGTAGTATGGTAAAAGCACTCATGGTGTAATTCCAAGCAGTGGTATGGTAAAAGCACTCATGGTACCATTCCAAGCAGTGGTATGGTAAAAGCACTCATGGTGTAATTCCAAGCAGTGGTATGGTAAAAGCACTCATGGTACCATTCCAAGCAGTAGTATGGTAAAAGCACTCATGGTGTAATTCCAAGCAGTGGTATGGTAAAAGCACTCATGGTACCATTCCAAGCAGTGGTATGGTAAAAGCACTCATGGTACCATTCCAACAGTGGTGTGGTAAAAGTACTCATGGTGCCAGCACGGAAATGCAACGTGACAAATGCATAGAAAGCAAAGTTTGGACTGATGAAAGCTTCTTCATGTGATATATTTAGGTAAAAAAGTATGTTCAGTAGGAGCTGAATAGAAACTGTGATGTGGGAACATGAAACTAGTACTTTTGAAACTACAAGCAGTCAAAGGAGAAAAACCTAAACTCTTTAAAAGTGATGTGAAGTAACTCAGGGTGTGCTCTTTACATGATTTATGAGAAGCTAGTAGGTATATTGCCAATGACCTAGATATGAGTAGAGATGTAAATATTAGCTCGAGGACAGTAAGCTATACATTAAAATGAAGTGGCCTCAGTTGATGTGTAGCGCTCAAAAGCCATTATTTAGGGGAGATCACAAAATCAAGAGACTCAAATGACATAAAAAAGAAAGAAAGAAAATGGAAAGAGCAAAGCTGGGGTGGGTACTTGTATACTTTACAAATTAATTAATCAAAATTAAAATTGTTTGGGAGCAATCAATGATATTTTCTTTGATGTCAGAAAGTAGAACGGTATCACAGTCAACATATAACATCTACAGTGTGTGTGCTACCTAGCAGCTAATGGTGTTGGAGAGCTACGCAAAACTGATAGTACCGTGACTGCTAGCAGGAACAAGGTTTTTACCAATAATCTTATTTCCTTAGGGACAAGACCTGTTTGGCAGGGATTCATCATCCAGAGAGACAGTGATCTCAAGTATGTGCTTGTATGTGGGGGAAGAAGAGGTCGCAACCATAGCTTGGTCTCCACATAGTCAAAGTACATATGTTATTAAGGTTGTTTGAGCTTATATGGAAACGGAGAAGGTCAAGCGACAAACAAACAGCTAGTCTGATTTGTATGGAATATTTCAGGTCATTTGGAACAAAGTTTCACAATTGTAGCATTAAAAAGTTCTAGAGCAAATAATAAATAGTAGTGCATGGTACAACTTAATAGTAAATAGTAGTGCATGGTACAACTTAATAGTAAATAGTAATATATGGTACAACTTAATAGTAAATAGTAGTGCGTGGTACAATTTAATACTAAATAGTAGTGCATGGTACAACTTAATACTAAATAGTAGTGCATGGTACCACTTAATAGTAAATAGTGATGTATGGTACAACTTAATACTAAATAGTAGTGCACGGTACAACTTAATACTAAATAGTAGTGCATGGTACAACTTAATACTAAATAGTAGTGCATGGTACAACTTAATACTAAATAGTAGTGCATGGTACAACTTAATACTAAATAGTAGTGCATGGTACAATTTAATACTAAATAGTAGTGCATGGTACAACTTATTCGCACTTCTTTTGCATTTTGCGTATGAAGTATTAACTCATGTTAAATTGATCATTCAATTGGAATTACTTATTGTTTATGACTCTTGCACGTGTTTCACCTGTGCGTTTCCAGAATTATTTTAAATAATGAATATGCAACACTGAAATGGTTCTGGGTATCTACAATGTATGCGTAGCACTGAAATGGTTCTGGGAATCTCTAGAACACATTAACATAAAATTATGTTCTTGTTTTACCGTATGAGCAAAGTTAATTAATTTTTCACGTTAAACTCTTAAGGTCAGAAACATTTTTTACAATATTACACATTTAATTATAATCAACTCAATCTTTTTTAGTCATCATATAGATTAACAAAACATTATTCGCCTTTTTTGCGAACATTTTTACAGTGTTTCCAATCTACATCAAACTATGTTGCATATCGTCTGACTTCTCTTTAGTTTACTTAAGAATATGAGACATAAATTAGTTTATCTGCGGCTATATAGATTATAAGGCATAAATGCATTGCTCGGGTCCCTAGTTTAGTGCTCGCTATTCTCTCACACAGGTGATTAAAAAAACACAAAAAGATTAGTATACAGAGCAATTCAGGGTTGGTTGTAACATGAACATTGAGAGGATTGGACATGACAAATACGGCGTGAGTGCTTGAGGGTAGATGGCATAATACAGCACTGGAAGTATGCCATATGCAGACTTGATTATCAGAGGTTAGATCCTACAAGGCTGTGCTGAAAGAGTGCCATACATAGAGCTGTTATCTCAAAACAGGCTGAGCATGGTAAGCTGGCAGTGCACCACATGTAGCGCTGGGTATCTCATGGTAGAACCTGCTTTCAGTGTGTCATATGTAGATTTGGATATCTCATAGTAGAACCTGTTGGCAGTATGCCATGTATAGAGTTGGATGTTGGTTTCTCATGGCAAAACCTACTGGCAATGTGCCATATGTAGAGTTAGGTATCTCATAGTATAACCTGTTGGCAGTGTGCCATATCTAGAGTTGGATATCTGGATATCTGATTGTAGAATCTGCTGGCAGTGCACCATATGATGAGTTGGATATCTCATAGTAGAACCTGATGGAAGTGTGCCATATGTAGAGTTGGATATCTGGATATCTCATGGTGAAATCTGCTGGCAGTGTGCCATATGTAGAGTCGAATATCTCATGGGAGAACCTGCTGGCAAAGTGGATATGTAGAGATGGATATCTCCTGCTAGAACTTCTGGCAGCGTGTTGTGTGTAGAGTTCGATATTGGTATCTCATACTAGAACTGCTGGCAGTGCGCCATATGTAGAATTGGGTATTGTATGGTAGATCCTACTGATTTGCACCTATAATGTGCCGTCTGAAGAATTTGGTATCTTGAAGTAGTTCCTGCATCATAATGCCGACAATATGAAGAGCTATGAGATGCATATTGGGAAATACAATCACAGCCTATCTACACTAGGATGAGAAATCTTCACAAATTTGTATTTCTGTTTTCATTTTTCTCAATTTGCAGAACACTTAAGTGTGTGTGGATTTGAAGTTAGTGAATTATCACAATCAACTTTCCAGAAGATATGAAAGGTATAGTGTGGTTTTTCTTATGTAAATGACTATTAATGGATAATATTATTTTTATTGTGGCAAAAAGACAACAGATTGTTACGAGAAGAAAAAGGCCAGATTTACTAATATTATAAAAGGAGATCCAATTTTTAACGACGATACAATTCTTTCTATACCCTGTTCTAAAGTCGCATTAATGTTCTATAATGTTATACTGTAGTATCACAGAACAATATTCATGGTTAAATCGTTATATAATCGACTTAATAACTAAATAGTCGGGCTATTGGTGTGCTATTATAGACTCTTTACTCTTTAGATACCTCTATTATATTTCATCTTCTCATCTTTCCAACGTCATGAATTAAACGTGTTGCCTGCTTCACAGGATCTTAGACTCTCGAGCTTCTTTAAAATATACTGTATATTCTGTTTGTCTTATCCATTATCGACAAAAATATCTGATTTCAAAAAATATTCATATTGTACTAGTTCCCTAGTTTTAAAAAAATATCTTCGTAAGTTACCACTGTTAAATGGTGAGATATCACTTAAAGCTTAGCGGTTACTTGCTTAGCAGTGAGTTTCGTTTTGTTTGTTTTTAAATTTCGCACAAACCTACACGAGGGCTATCTACGCTTGCCGTCCTTAATTTAAAAGTGATACGCTATAGGTGAGGCAACTACTCAACACAACTCACCACAAACTCTTGGGCTACTTTTTTACCAATAAACAGTGGAATTGACTGTCACATTATAAAGCCCCCACGGCTGAGAGGGTAAGCGTGTTCGGCGACAGAGATTCGAAACCGCGTCCCGCAAATTTCGAGTCGAGCGCCCTTACCATCAGGCCCTAACTGGTAAGTTTGCATGCTTACGACACCGAAATTCGGGTTTCGATACCCGTGGTGGGCAAAGCACAGATAGCTCATTGTGTAACTTTATGCTTAACGACAATGAAACATCACCAAAAACTTACAAATTATAAATCATACTATTCATTGGAGTTTGGTTCAACAAAACCATGTATATAATTAATGATATTTGTCATAAAACATTTGTATTAACTCTATTATTAGTATTAGTGCCTTAGAGCTTTTCAAGAAGAAGACAGTATAATAGTATTTCAACCACACTAAGTCCACTAAGTTTCGCACAATACTGAGCTTATCAGGCCGTCTGTGATACAACAAACATAGTAGTGGTCGAGATACTATTGATATTATAAATTGCTTGAACAAAAGTGAAGTGTAATTTACAGTTTTTATGACTGTTGCATAACTGACTTACAATTGAAGGATTCTATTCCAAATAATATGATGAACATAATGTAGTTGAAATACTATTATACTCTTCTTATTTTTAAGAATAAAGAACGTAGTGTTAAACATATAATAGGCCTAATACCAATGTCTTATGACAAGTATAATTAATTGTAATCATACTTCGCCTGCTTAGAAAAGGTGCTCACACCATTAACATGAAACCATGGATACTTCTTCAAAGTTATCACTGCGTCATATTTTCATTGTTAGACTACTTGAAACAAATTATTGTAACTTTTTTAAAGCTATCATTCTTCAGAAAACGGAATGTTATCATTAGCTTTCGGGCCAATAAGCTTACATTAGGCCTGTGAGAGTATTCTCTCCCATTAGTTTAAGTAATCTATTCACTATGATTCGTGTGATGTGAAAACCATGGACTGTGGAACAATAATGGATTTCCTATTTCGGGGCTCCAAATTGCCAGATACTCCTATTGTCAAATTGTAGTATGAATCAGAGCTTCGGCCCTGTAGAATACGGATATGGGGAAGAAAGAAACGCTTAAGTGAAACCCCTTTACATTAAACTCAATGGTCTATGGAACCAGTCATCCTCACCCTTCCAACCAGTTAAATTAGGAGAGAAGATTGTTGACTCATGACGTCATCTGTCATTTGGAGGTTTAGTGTGACGAAGAGACCATTTCTATAATAAAAGGCACGTTTCAAGTATTTTCTTGAGTGCAAATGATTCAAACCTGTTTATTGATTTCACATTTTTTTATTGTAATTTTGAATAACATTCAATATCGATATTCTGTGTTTTTTCCTAAATTTTTTGGTTGCTAAATAATGTTATTTTCAGTAAACAATTAATTACACTAAACCCTTAAACGTGTTATTCAGGTACGGGTAATATTATATTGATATTAAATTTTTCAGTCTGATAAAAGTGAATATATTTGCTTTTTGAGTTTTATTGCACTAAATAAGAATAAGTACTGTTTTGATAAATTCATCAAATCGCATGTCACTGCTAAGAACAACACATTGTAAGGGTCCTCATGGTTCTTTAAAATCGATAAAAACATTACTTGGACTGACAAGAACAAACGAATAGAAGCTTCATGTGGACTTGCTTTCTTGAAGTATTGTTTTGAAACATTGCAACCATGACTGGTAGAATGGCTTTGTAAATGAACTCAGGCACAGAGCAATTTTAACGCACTGTGCTTTGTAAAAATGTACCTCTGAAATTCGTAACTACAGATCAGAGAATGTTGTTTATAACTTCAATAACAAAGAACTTTGAAATATATATGGTTGTGATATGCACAGAACAACAACGAGTGGTTGAAACGTCGTAAAAAAGTTAAATAAAAATGTACAATCAACTCAAAAGTTGTATCTTTGGTCTTTTATTTAAGGTGTATAGTGAATTTCCTCTCCTCACAATAAGATTGCATTATGTAAATCAGATGAGTAAGATATATCTGAACATACACCCCTTTAAAAATATACTTTTGAAATTCATTAAAAGGTTTACACCATGTGAATCAGATACGGTGAAAATAGAGCTCTTTAACAATATGCTTGTGATATTTATAAACGAGATTGCATCATGTAAGTCAGAGGGTGAAATTATACATAAACATGGAGCTCTGTAAAAATGTGCTTTTGACATTCACAAAGAAAGATCACGATCAAATAAGGCTAGGAAGTAACTTTTCACTTTAAAAATAATAATTTTTGAGTAGAGAGTTCTCAGATTATTAAACTTAGCCAAAGTCTGTTGTTCCCGTAAAGATGAACATTTAATACTTGTCAAAATATCGATATTTTAAAGAAAAAAGCGATAATGGTGATGAAATGAAAGCTTCAAAAATATTTGTTGTTCCACAACGGTATTACTTTATGTGTAACAATAATGTTAATAACAAACGCTATAACATTACTTTTGTTGTAACAGTGACGTTATTTAGGAAGTTTGTAGCGTTACTCCACATGTAATATTAGCATTCATTAAATAACTTGATAGGTAACTCTATTGTTATTTCTTTGATTTTTTTACTCAACAATCAATACATGGCATGTTTAATTACCTTGTTTTACTCTACAAATGAAACTGTCACGTTCATTAGTGTGATGGGGTTACTATTAGATAGAAAGCTCTAATTCTAAAATTGCCGAGAGATTGAGAGTGATTCATCACTTTATTGTTTCCCCTCCCCCCTGGGGATTTTGACTAAAATTGAAAAGTAGGACAAAACATCGAGTTGCAACGTTTGATAATCTATGTAAAGTATTGTTCCTTTGGAGCAACCTTCACATGAACGACGTTTCGAAATGTTTAATAAAGTGTAATCGGGGAGTAAAAAGTAGGACAAAACATCGAGTTGCAACGTTTGATAATCTATGTAAAGTATTGTTCCTTTGGAGCAACCTTCACATGAACGACGTTTCGAAATGTTTAATAAAGTGTAATCGGGGAGTAAAAAGGTTTAATAACATGATTGGTTAATCAGCAAAGATAGATTGAGACTCTACTATACTATTCCTACAAAAGATAAAACACAAATCAAACTTTTTTATCGAATGTTTTTATTTTTTATGTATATTCTTGCAACTTTTGTATTATTTCGTTTTTGAAATGTTTTGAAGATTTAATTTGCTTCAGTTCTCCGGTGAGTATGTCTGCGGACTTACAACGCTAGAAACCTGATTTCGATACCTGTGGTGGGCAGAGCACAGATAGCCCATTGTGAAGCTTTGTGCTTAACTTCAAACAAACAAACGGACTTACAACACTAAAATCCGGGAGTCCGCGGCGGACACAACATATAGCCAAATGTGGCTTTGTTTTGAAGCACACATACAAACTTTTCTTTGCTTGAAATAACATAAAAGTTTCTAACAGTCTTTCAAATTTATATACTTTTGGCAATGCTTCGACCGACTATTTATTAGTGATAATGCATTGACTAGAAATATATAAATTGTCCACAAGGAAAACATTTGATTCTTATAAAAGTAAATTAAGTTAATAAATAAAATGTTGTTCTTCGGTCTGATTAAGATAAGGTATGAATAATTCTAGGTATTAATTATTTAAAAACTACACAGTATGATGGCATCACGCTTTTCTAGAGACAGAGAACCACATACAATACATGAAGGAAACAACTAGTTTTGTGTGTCTTATAAGTAACTTTATATTCCATTCATTTTTTAAAGTTAGTTTCTTTTACAGTACTTGTTATAATTCTTAATATATTTATACACCTGGCCACGTCTAGGTTGGTTGATTAACAACTTGAGTATGAATACTTCGGAGATCATCTGGCCTGTAAGATCATACTTAAAGTGCTTAAGAATGCCATTGGTGTACACTAATAGATACATGAACTACCAAAATCTATATGGAAAATACACACATGAGGGTGGGTGGGTGGATAATGGAATACAGATTATTGAGATAAAGACAAATATATATATATAATCTTCACTTAACTTCAATCCTAGAATAAGTTGTTAAGGTAAAGTCAATTCTGCAATAAACTGTTAAGGTATGGATCGTTAATCTTACTAGAAATTGTTCAGTTAAAGTCAAACCTAGTTTTTTTGGATATATCACCCAATCTGATATTTATTAAAACAAAAGATTGCATCATGTAAATCAGATGAGGAAGCTATACATGCAAAAATGTACTTGTGATATTTATAAGCAGTTGTTTTATTAGTAATAATTAGTAAATGTGTAGTATACAGTCTACCATCGGGAGACTTTACCACAATGGAAGTGCACCTTAGAAAGATTTAGACAAACGTTGCTGCGCACTATTGACCAGGATTTACACCATCTTAATTTTTGAACTGTATCCAACTAATGTGGAAATCAGGATAAAAATAGATGAGGCCTGGGATGACCTGGTGGTTACATCGCTCTACTCGCAACCTGCGGGTCGAGGGTTCGAATCTCATCACTGAACATGCTCGCCTTTTCACATCTGAGTGTGTTATAAAGTGATGGTCAATCGTACTATTTGTCTAGAGTAGCCCAAACGTTGGCGGAGGGCGGTGTTGACTAGCTGTTTTCCCTCTAATTTGTCACTTCTAAATTATGGACGGCTAATGCAGGTAGCCCTCGAGTAGTTCTGAGTGAAATTCAACAATCAAACAATAAAATATAGATGGCAGCACTATCAGTACGAAAAACCAAACTAAGCGTACATTGTTAAATTAAAGACAACGTTGGTATAAGTTGATAAGGTGCAGCTTACCCTAATTTAATTTGTTGAGTTACAGACAACTTTACTATTTTTGTTAAGATGAGGATAATCCTAATACAAATTGTGGAGTTAAATTCAACCATAGTGTAATATCTTGAGACAAAATCCATCTTCCCTTGGTGTGCACAGCATAGGTAGCTCATTGTGTAGCTTTGTGCTTAACAGTACAAATTGTTGAGATAAAGCCAATCCTCATACGACATTATCAGACTTATAGATGATCATGGTGTAAAATGCTGAGCTAACTCCAATTCCAGTACAAACTACTGAGATTAAACCTACCGATGTATAAATTATTTAGATAAATCCAACCACAATACATATTAAAACAAAGCTGTAAATTAAAACTCCGTGTTCGAATAACACCACAAACAAAAACACATGGCAACGTTGTTAAAAACATTAATATATTAATGCTTTTAACAACGTTCTCATCAGAGGTTTTTTGGCACAATACATATTTCTTATATAAATCTAATCCTAGCATATATTATTGACACGAACAGTTGAGCTGAAGCCAACCTACTAAATATATAACGAGCAACGATCGATATTCACATTCTATTTTTTTACATTTTCACAACTGAATATTTAGTGACAGTATGCCTTTCTTCTGGTTAAGATATGATCTCCTTAGCTTAAAGGCAAGATATTCTAGCATTCTAAGGTGGAATTCTGCCTGGGAATGGAGAACGGTACGGATTAAAGTAGAGGCAGACATAGCATCACATTCGCTTAGACTGATTGGTAATATTACTGGTGTTGTAGGGTTTAGATAGTGGTTGGTAATACTATTGGTGTCGTAGGATTTAGACAGTGGTTGATAATACTATTGGTGTTGTAGGGTTTAGACGGTGGTTGGTAATTCCACTGGTGTTGTAGGGTTTAGAAAGTGGTTGGCAATACTACTGGTGTTGTAGGGTTTAGACAGTGGTTGGTTATACCATTGGTGTTGTAAGGTTTAGACAGTGGTTGGTAATACTATTGGTGTTGTAGGGTTTAGACAGTGGTTGGTAATACCATTGGTGTTGTAGGGTTTAGACAGTGGTTGGCAATACTATTGGTTTTGTAGAATTTAGACAGTGGTTGGTAATACTACTGGTGTCTTAGGGTTTAGGCAGTGGTTGGTAATACCACTGGCGTTGTAGAGTTTAGACAGTATTTTGTAATACCACTGGTGTTGTAGGGTTTAGACGGCGGTTGATAATAGCACTGGTGTTGTAGGGTTTAGACGGCGGTTGATAATAGCACTGGTGTTGTAGGGTTTAGACGGTGGTTGGTAATACTACTGATGTTTTAAGGTTTATCATTACAGTGTTCTTTTATTTGACTACAGAGCCTTCTATTGGTTAATCTAATATATATCTAGTTGCGCCTCGGGCACGTGAACTCGCATGTCACTCGCGAGGTATTCAATGGATGTTTGTTTGGCTTTAAAGTTCAAAAACCCTTTTAACCTATATTTTGTTTTAAAAACCCATTTTATCTGAATTTGTGGATATATCTGTTTGATAATTTTCTCCTTAATCATATATAAAATAGTGGCCAAGTAGGGTATGACTAAAGTAACAGTTTACATTGAAAATCTAGCATAACAACAGATGGGGTATTTAGTTTTTCAGTTCAAGAAAGTAATAATTAATAATTTATTATCTAAAAATATATAAACAAAACATATTGCTGGTATGTAGTAATATACAATGAAAACGCAACAGTCATCAATAGCTCATTGGTCACATACAAGTTCTTACCATAATTCTGATGTGTTGTGATATAACTAAACATCACACTTCACCAACGTAATCCAGTTCACATCACAACAATTGTTTTCAACCATTTTGCTAATATAAATATCGTCTCAACCACTACTAGACCTGTCGTATCCCAGCCAGATTGATATGCTCTGTATTAGGCGAAAGGCCTCGTTGGCACTGAATAAAGCAGATATGTTGTGATTGACATATTATTGCACACAATTCTTTACTTTCACTCAGATATTATTATTAATAATAAATAGTAAAATTATAATATACATATACATACATAGCCTAACATAACATATTTTTGAAGTAGATCAACTGTTCAAACTGTTTGTTACTCAAATCTATTTTTATGTAATGACAAAAGGATATTTATGGGAATGTAATAATATTCTCCTCACGGATTATACAATTCATGGACAAAACCTGTCGTAAAAGCTACAACTAATCAATAATAATAAGGACGCTCTACTTGTGGTTTATATAGTATGTAGCATTATTAATATCATTAACTTTTTATTATTAATCTACCAGATTTTTTTGTGATAACTAATTTACACACATCTGATAGATCAGTATAATACGTTATTGTTTATTTAATTTTTGAGTATTTTATTTAATCTTTGTTAAGGTTTAGAAGTTATTGATAATTAACTTATTCACCCTCCTATTAACATGGAAAGGATTACGCCCCAATACAACCTCGTTATACTCAAGACATAATAAAATTTTTATCAGTTTAAACCAAGCTTAGCTGTTTCAGTTATAATACTGATAATCTAAAACGCCTTCTTTTCTGAGGAAGTAATTTTTTAAAAGAGCAGTTCCTTAATAAATTATCTGGTGCCATAAGAAAATAATATGTTGGAGCGAAACGTGCATAAACTATGGAAGTGGTAGGATCCCCGTGTTTTGTGTCTAGATACTTCGTACCTGCCTGTCAAGTGGTACACGTCTTGGAGAAGCTAATTGCTTTTTAGATTAATCTTAATTACCCTTGCCATTAATTTGCCTAAGAAATGTATTTGTTCACCGTAATATTTGGAGCCATATTGTATAGACAAAAAGTAAGATGAACAGTGCTTTATCTTTAAACTTTTAGCAAAAAGAAACAAACTTTCAATTCATATAATAATTAGCTCTGTGCATATCATACACATTTAAGCCTTTTTAATTAAAGAAATACTAGTCTTTTCATGTTCAGATAAGGAAAAGTCTTAGATTTGGAGTTTACATGGTTGATAGTTTTTTTTATCCACAAAATTTGACAGTTTGATTGGTAAAGTAATGAGTTATTAGTGTGTGCAGGTGCTATATATGAGACTGTGATGTATGATTGCGGGGAACACGTTCCGTGTTTGATTGATCACATGCCAAATATGGTAGCAAAGGATGTACTGGTTCGAAATGTTAACTTATCTACGCTTTTCTGGAAATGTTTTAACTTTTCGGTTAGCAGCAATTTTTCATCCACCATTTATGTGAGTTAGGGTAACTTCTGAAACTAACCTTCAAAGTTATCTAATTAGAAGCTTATGTACTACCCAAATCTGTACAAGGAAGCCCATAAAACTAGCCTCCAAATTTATCTAATTAGAACCTAATGTACTACCTAAATCTGTAAAAGGAAGCCCATAAAACTAACCTCCAAATTTACCTAATTAGAAGCTTATGTACTACCCAAATCTCTACTAGGAAGCCCATAAAACTAACCTCCAAATTTATCTAATTAAAAGCTTATGTACTACCCAAATCTGTACAAGGAAGCCAATAAAACTAATCTCCAAATTTATCTAATTAAAAGTTTATATACTACCCAAATCTGTACAAGGAAGCCCATAAAACTAACCTCTAAATTTATCTATTTAGAAGCTTATGTACTACCTAAAGCTGTACAAGAAAGCCCATAAAACACTGTCTTGACAACCTGTTATATGAGAATCATAAAATAGTCAAAATATATTTTATTCAAACGTCTCTCCATTATTTTATTATACACATGTTATACAGTGTAGCAGATATACAATTATTCAATATATTTAAACATTGTAGATACATTGTAATATTAAACTATTATAAACCACCTTAGATAAAGATAAATGTCTAGTCTTATACAGACTGTAATGTAGATACAAGTTTGATGAAGCTTCCTACTTTTATAAAACAAGATAAACTTCGATCAGCATATTTTATTTTCTTTCTCTTATCTATTAGCAGTACATTACTAACATGTTGTTCTTCTCAACGAGTTTTTCCCGTTTCATGGTTAAATAAGTATGTAGAAGAAACGTGTTTTGACTAATACAATATTTATTCTTTAAAAAAATCTATGTTTTCGACCTTTGAAAGAAGAAAGTGCACTAGAAATCTCAATGTCTACTCCATAGTATATGATTAATTACCAACGGTCTTTTTCATCGTGTTTTAATTTTCTATATCTTAATTAGGATTGCCCAGAAAATATTAAACCATCTAATTAAAGCATCTAAAATGTGAGCAGAGAGAAACATTACTAGTCGATCAACTACTGAACTAATAAAATCATTTTTGATATAAGGACAAAGCCACCGAATTATTAACAAAAAAAAAGTCAAACCTTGTTAAAGAAGCAAGAGATAGTATTTTACTTGTGTAATGTAATCAATAATTCAGTTTTATTCATGTTTCTATAAGTATAGTATATTACTTGTGTAATATAATCAATAATTCAGTTTTATTCATGTTTCTATAAGTATAGTATTTTACTTGTGTAATGTAATCAATAATTCAGTTCTATTCATGTTTCTATAAGTATAGTATTTTACTTGTGTAATATAATCAATAATTCAGTTTTATTCATGTTTCTATAAGTATAGTATTTTACTTGTGTAATATTATCAATAATTCAGTTTTATTCATGTTTCTATAAGTATAGTATATTACTTGTATAATATAATCAATCATTCAGTTTTATTCATGTTTCTATAAGTATAGTATATTACTTGTATAATATAATCAATAATTCAGTTTTATTCATGTCTCTATAAGTATTCGTGCGTGATACAAATCTAAGAAAAAACATATGTATATGTCATCAAAGAGAGAACTTGATAAAATTAACGATCAAAAGAACGAAGATCGATTGATCACAAGCCAAAAACGAAAACTAAAAGTACACGACGGAATATACACGTTATAGGTAGACAGATATATCTAGTAAAGTTATAAACTTAAAAACTCGAGCGCTTTCGAATAGTTGACTATTCTTTTTCAGGAGAACAAAGTTATAAGATTTTAAAGCAGATATTGTTTAGCAAAGTTCAGATTTTGTGTAAAGTTATTTGGAAATTTCTGAGATTTAAAATGTATGTGAATAATTTGCTTAGTATACAAGTCATAAAGAGATGTTATGTTTATTCTTTTCTTTATTCATCCAACACATGTGTTTAGGTAGAATGATAAGACAAATCGGTGTCACTACTACAGGTAAAACAAAGGATTTAGGTCAAACGAACTATTCTATACTTTGTTTACTTATATCTAAACCAGGCTGCTTATTCTTTGCTGCTAAGGTTAGCTTGGCTAAAAATATCATTCGTACGTCTCGTCAAGTATTATTATTATCTTTATTTTAGAAGATGCTGGGCTGTTTGTTTCGCAATATGATTATGTGTTGATTATTCATTGTAATTTTATATTACAAGTTTGAACGATAGATGACACTGATACAGCATGTTTATTAAAATAGTCAGGTTATTTTTTTCATAGACAGAGTTACCATCTACTTGATCTATATGACCAGTTACCGATAGTTGTACTGGTTATTTAAAAGATAAATGTTTAGACTGTTTAACAGATAATGTTTAAGGTTATTTTTTTCATAGACAGAGTTACCATCTACTTGATCTATATGACCAGTTACCGATAGTTGTACTGGTT
>NW_013666837.1:224927-265211 GCF_000517525.1 Limulus polyphemus | reverse complement strand
GTTTAACAGATAATGTTTAAGATTATTGTGGATCTAGGATAATACTGAATCAAAGGAATTAGTACATATTTCTTGTTTTATATAACGTTTCGTTATTATAATAGGCTTAGTGAGTTAGGATATCGAATAATTGTCGTATATTGTTTAGTTATAAGGTTCATGTCAAGAAAAAGCGGAGAGATTTATCACCTCCAAGCGAAATTTAAAGTTTTGCAAATAATCTCTTTTTATATCTGAAACAAATTGAACTTTGTCTCTTTGTCTTGTTAAGTTAAAGCAACGGAGTTTTTCTTACTAATATATCCTCACTAAAAATATTAAGTTCTTATTTCTCAAAAATCATGAGACATCTGTCAATTTCAGCTCAAAGCCCGTTACGTGACTTGCGTGACAATATTATATTGACATGCGCAGTACAAGCGTAACAAGCGTGAGACCACAAGCTCGAGCTACACACCAATTTCGCCCTCACTTGCTGTCAGTATTGACAGACTCTGGTTGGATACGTCTTTTTGCGACACCGAACCTTAAAATCCTTAACATTTAAACTTGTATTTTTGGTGTATAATTTTGACATCAGTTTTGGAGTCAGAGAGGATGAACACAGATGTTTAGAACACACTTTCTAGGAAAAGAATTGTCATTAGTTGACTGAAAGATTGGGAGAGATCCTAGATTGCCACACTGAAACATTACTGTTTTTGGTGTACTATTTGTTGTGTTTCGTTTGAGCTAACAATTAGTACAGTGATACAAAAAAGACAATGGTAACACAGCAAGATGTACTGGTTTATGCAAATTGAGATCTTGCTCCAACAATGTTTCTTGTTAGAATTTACAACCAGGCTGGCTGAAATAAAACTACTAAGTACTTGCGTATATGGAACACCACAAACCACAACGACGCTGAATCAATTATTCCAGTGAACCACCTGGCACATCAGTGTTTCCTCTGACAAGCGCGCTGTTAGTGTTTAGCCTGCCGGGCTTTTATTCACGTTCTGGAGGATAGCCATCTCCAGCGAGAAGAGATCAGGTAAATCTTGAGAGCCTTTGTTAATTCAGTCCGTTATTTAATCAAATGTTTCTTTTTTTTTCTATTTGTTTCAGTTATATACTAACTTGAGCATACACCACGAACACAGGTCATTATACTCAAAGTGTGTTACGTACTTAGTGGTTGTTTAAATTTACACTAATAAAACAACTATTGTGCATTATTTGAACGAAACTGCATCTTATTTAAGTATTAACTCTTTATGTACAACTAGTTAGTATATCAGTTACTTGAACCGAAACAATAGCAATACAATAATGATACAGTTTTCTTAATGTATAAATTTTATGTGTAGCGTTTTACAAGTGAGGGAAAATTAGACGCTAACTTATATATTGCTATCATTTGGTCTGTCTATTTACATGGTTTTTTAATATTAATAAAATATTTAGAAAAAAGACCAATGTTCTGCAGAAACATGTAGAGCGTTCACCCAAAGGTAAACCATTTAATTATGCTTGTAAATAGTTTTTTTGTCAATTCTTTGCTAATATGCTTCCATACTCAAATGTGGTTTCGAACAACTAATTTACCTCGTTGAAATGCCTTTAGACGTTCATATGTTAAGTTTGTTTAACTTTACTGAGCTCCCCAGTGGCACAGCGGTATGTCTGCGGACTTATACCGCTAGAAACCGGGTTTCGATACTCGTGGTGGGCAGTGCACAGATAGCCCTTTGTGTAGCTTTATGCTTAATAACAAAACAAAACAAACTTTACTGAATAAGCAACAACTGAAAATTTTCTATCAAAAGCGCTTTTGACGACAACAAAATCTAACATCTGTGCAGACATGTAACATATTATATATATATACCTATATATCAGAAATGTAATATATTATATATATCAATATGTCAGAAATGTAATATTATATATATATATCAATATATATCAGAAATGTAATATATTATATAAATATATATTAATATATCGGAAATGTAATATATTGTTTTCAAAGCATAGTTTTACTGATTTGAATATATTAGGCACATGTGTTATATTCTTTAGAGTTTTGAAAGTTTGTCCAGTTTCATACACGGTGTGGTGTATGTATGTGTGTGCGTCTAAGATGTTTGTGTATGTGTGATTCAAGGTTCAATTACAAAATAACTTTCAATCCCTTTGTAAAAATATTTGAAACTTTCAGAACGTCTTTGTTCTCAGTCTAGCATTCAACATGTACATTTATCTTCGTCTCTTTTCACCGAACCTTGATATCTTCTTCGTGATGTCATCCGGTAATAAGTAGAACCATTAGCAGCATGGCTAATTAAGAAACATCAAACATGCTTGAAAACATGACGTTTCAGACAGAATTTCTGATGCAAGGTGTTGTTGTATAATATCAACTGACGAGTTATTCTACCTTACTTTTGTGGTTTACTCATGCAACTTGAAGTTTCAAACTTTGAAGCGTAAAATGTACATGCCATAACTTGATTGATATCTAACATGATGAAATATATTTCCTACTTTGGATATAGAATACAGTCGTTGACAAAGATAGAAACTACAACAAAGTTTGCTAGAGCATCATAATTAAAATTTAAACGGCAAAGCTGAAATATGTGTGTGTATGATTTTTATGCTGATAAATATATCGTACAGATAGGCAGATTTATTAATATATGAAAAGAATAAAAGAAAAACATCGCAAGTCAGAAAGAAATTGAGGCTACTTATACACGTCAATATAGGTTTGAAACTTAAGCATTTTACATTTTTAATCATTTTTAATTGAGAAACAATCCAGCAACTTTAATAATTTGCCCTTGAATCTCTTTAGAATATTCAACAGTCTAAAGCGTCAAGATTGTTTGACTCAGTAGGCTGGGAGTAATTAACCAACATTAAATAGAAATAGGGGTAAGTTCAATTATGATCCCCTTAGGACATTCCCCATAATTCATAGTGTTTACATACAAAGTTTGGTTGAGATTGGCCTAATAGACTCGGAGGAGTTAGAGTGCATACAAACACACAATCTCGTCTTTATATATATATATATAAATAACTAAATATTATTATTAAAACTATAATGGTATTGTATTTGTAAATACCAACACCAGTCTTCACTAGGTTTTTACATAGTTATAGGATTTTTATAAATGTTTGAAGACTGTATACGCAAATCAAAGACGTTCTTTTTGCAAATTCAGCAATACGTCAACATTACCTAAAAATTCCAGGCATATCATAAGTGTTTCTTCAACATTAAATTCTAGTAGTACGTATCAAATAACTTATAATACAATCACTTTAAATATTTATTTTTATTTCCAGTGAATTGTGCAATAAATTATATGGTAATAGTACAAAATACGCTTAAGATAGACTTAAGTACAACGTTTTATTTAATTACTATAAGGTGCTACTGTTTATTAAATAAAACGATGTACCTGACTTTATTATAAATACATTTAATTAACAATAACACCTTATGGTGACTAAACGAAACTTTGTACCTGATTCTATTATAAGCATCGTTTAATCACCGTTAGGTACTACTGTTTATTAAACATGCTTATAATAGAATCAGGTACAAAGTTTCGTTTAGTCACCATAAGGTATTATTGTTAATTAAATGTATTTATAATAAAGTCAGGTACATCGTTTCGTTTAATCACCGTTAGGTACTACTGTTTATTAAACATGCTTATAACAGAGTCGGGTTCAATATTTATTTACAGTTTGTATAAGCTATTGATTTAATTAACAATTGTTTGAAATTGTATTTTTATCAAAATTTCTAAAAATGTTGAGAACCTTGTATTAAATACTCTTGTAGATAGTTATGAAAAATGTGAGTGAAATTTTAATGTAAGCATAAGACTTTCGTCTTTTTTTGTGTTTGTTTTGAGCAACGATATTTAATTTATATTTAAAACTTTGAAGACACGATAAAACAGACATAAGTTATCGAGAAAAAGTATTTTTCCTTATATTAGATACCAAGAAGTAAGACTTCCTTTCTTCTCCTAAGTATCTGAAAGTAAGACTTCCTTTTTTTCTCCTAAATATCAGGAAGTAAGACTTTCTTCTTCTAAATATCCGGAAGTTAGAAGTTAGAGTTTTCGAACCAAAACGAGTAATTATTGTGTTAAGCCTTTTACGGGTGAAGAAGGTTTTCGAGGAGACTTCACTTGCTACGGGGGTGTAGTAATCAACAGTAGATATGAAACATGTGGAGTCCAAAAAATAGACACTTCATTGGTATCTCACAATCATTGTTGTTTTATTAATATTATTTATTCTGTAAGTTTTTAGCGTGCTGCATTTTTAACTCATGAAAACTTTCTTTACTTCGAAAGGAAAATCCTCATCCATTAGATTTGGCTGAACCTTAACAACTATATACATCTAGTTTGAAAGTAAACCTAATATGATTCGTCCCTTCTTCCTTCTCCCCTGTTGATGTCGAGTTTATTGTCACTGAGATTACATAAACAGTACAGATATGTAGCATTTTATCAGCTTGCTGTCTATTACATTAAAGTAATATGATGGAAGTGAAGAGCTCGGATTTAATGGAGAGATAGCCCCTTGTTAATACGGACCAGTGACAGGTATACGTATGTAAGTACCAGCTAGCATGCTTGTTACACATTAATTACATGCTACAGGAAACCTCATTCTTGTAGCAGTACAGGATGTACGTCATAATGAATGTGGTCGTAATGAACCTACACCAATACAAGGGCCCACAACTGGCCAAGTGGTGTCTGTTCTCTTTACGTTCGTAAGAGAAAAGGCTATGTGTTGTTAGAATAACTCAGAGATACATTTAACTGCATTATAACTTTATGGAAAGAAGTGTTGGATTAAATAAAATTGAAACATAATAGAAAGATTAATAAAATTAAATAATTATATTCTAAATCCGAAACACTTGATTTTGTAAATTGCAAGACGGAATTATCACAGATGTATTGTGCTTAAGACAGAATAAATAAAAACACACAATTAGATTTAGTTCCGTTATTACCTAGCTGTACAACTGTGTTTTTAAGATCAGTTAAGGACCTTTACTAATAAGATATATTCTGTTATTGCCACACATCACAAAAGTTCAATCAGTGAGTTGCGTCAACTGTAATGTGCGAATGAAAGCGAAACCTATTTTAACTTGTTTATATTCAATGACTATCGCCCACAGGGCTTGAAAACTCCAAAGAACATTTGTTATGTAAACTGCAGTTAGTTTAATTGGGCAGCTATAAACACATTGATCACGCAGCTAATTAGGTCAAGATCTTTCTTACTGAACTAAATTCCAAATTAGCCTGAGAAGAATGCTTTATAAGGTACCTCTGATTCGTCGCTAGTAAAAACAAATCAGTATCGTTCTAGCTTACCATAGATTAGAATATAAAACTCAAGGTTCTAAGTGTTGATAGTTGTTTCAGTTCGGGTTGGAAGATTTATTGTGAAGTGTAATTAAGGAAGATGTTGTTTTTGCTAGTTTTATGGATAGTTAACTTGTTATAAAACGGTTATGTATAAGATAAAAAGTAGAATTCTTTATGACATGCAGTAGCCTAAAAATTAGTGTCAAAAACAAAAAGGCCGTTAAATCATGCTGAAGAATTGTTAATTGAAATTTCTTCCATAGTTACACGTAACTATTTTACTTTACAAACAATTCCTGTCACCATTGGGACGTTTACTTCCTACCAAGTAATGAAAATTGGAAAGCAAGCGTAAGAGGTCTTATAACCTGTTATTAAAAAACAAATAATTTATTATTATTATATTAAAACATTGCTTACGCTTCTTACAATGCTGAGAATGATTAGAATAGGTAAAGCTGTTTGTTTTGAAGTAAAACTATAGGTAGGCACTGTCATTTTATCATTTCTACGTCGCCTCGAATCTGAAACTATGGCAACCACTGAACTAAATTTAAAGGATTTGTTTCTTCTTCTTCTTTTTTAATTTTCCGCGTTTAGGTTTTTTTTTATTCTTATGCATTATTATTTTCCTTGTGGATTACTTGTTTTTCACATGTGCTTCTGAAAATCATTTCTAGTGTCAGCACACATATATAGAATTGTCGTTATTCCGAGTTAGAAAAGACAAAAAACAACTGAAGTTGATAATGAGTAACAACATTAATATCCTGATATAGTGATGTTTAATGTCCTTCGTTTAGTAATTTATAGATAAACATCCATGAAATATTACATCCACGCAGAATAATTATAATACTAGAGAAAACACACGCATTGGTCTCGTGCTGTCTTGTCTCATTTGTTTCTGTGCGTTATTATCGTCTTTATACGACATATTTATTGCATTCTTTATTGTTAAAGGCGTGTTAAAATTGACTTTTGTTCGGGAAATTTATTGAAGACGAGATCGATTTTATAATATTTTCACTAGCCTCCTTCTTTTGAGTCTTATGTTTTATTGGAAGTTCATATTGTGGTTCACAACACATTTGACTGATCTACCCCCACATAGAGCGAAATGCTTTTCTGATTCCCGTTAATGTAAGCTAACGTAGACAATGTAATAGAGCATGCAACTCTCGTGAGTAGAATCGTAATAAGAACTTAGAAGTGATAAAGAAATTGGATCTGCGTGGAGTGTTGGTTTTCAAACGGCAGGGCTATGCTGCTGCTGTGAGCTAAAATATTGTTACATAACCTGTTTTATCACTGTCTAACATGGGTGGAGCACTCGTATTACAACTGCATGCTTACGTCGTTAAAAGTTAAAATATTTTTAGGCAACTTGTTTAATCACTTTGTGACATAGGTGGAGTCTTGGTATTAAATTGGCAAGGCTATGTTGTCATACAAGTTAAAATGTTGCTAGCTCATTTGTTGAATCACTTTCTAACATGGGTGGAGTGTTGGTATTAAAGTGACAAGGTTATATTGCTTATTATGCAAATAAACAATGTTGCTAGATAACTTGTTTAATCACTTTCTAGCATCTAACATGGGTGGAGTGTTGGTATTAAAGTAACAAGGTTATATTGTTTGTTATGCGAGTTAAAATGACGCTAGATAACTTGTTGAATCACTTTCTAGCATCTAACATGGGTGGAGTGTTGGTATTAAAATGACAAGGTTATACTGTTCGTTATGCAAATTTAAAATAATGCTAGATAACTTGTTTAATCACTTTCTAGCATAGGTGGAGTGTTGGTATTAATGTGGCATGGTTATATAGTTTGTTATGCAAATTTAAAATGTTGCTAGAATACTTGTTTAATTACTTTATAACATGGGTGAAGTGTTGGTATTAATGTGACATGGTTATATAGTTTGTTATACAAGTTAAAATGATGCTAGATAACTTGTTTAATCACTTTCTAACATGGGTGGAGTGTTGGTATTAATGTGACATGGTTATATAGTTTGTTATACAAGTTAAAATGATGCTAGATAACTTGTTTAATCACTTTCTAACATGGGTGGAGTGTTGGCATTAATGCGATACGGTTATATAGTTTGTTATTCAAGTTAAAATGTTGCTAGATAACATAGCTCGTTAGCTATAACATGAAAAGTGCTAGTACTGGCGATGAATCGGATCTTGGGTTCTTACGTTGTATCTATAACGGTGGTCTTACTGGCTGATTTGATAAAGATTTTCGCTAGTTTTTTTTCCCCCACTCTTCATAACGATGTAGTGTAGGATGGACATGTAAACCTGCAGTGATGTTGGTTTCAATAATCAGGATGAAAATAAGGAGTGACATATAGTAATAAAAACTACTGAGATGCTGCTGAATTACGCTCTTCTTCTAAAAGATAATGTTAACGATCTATCGAGTAATATATATATATATTCTGTTTAATAATTGTTATTTCTATTACATTTCATTAAGTACAGCTGCCATTCGACAAGCGGTTGCAGACAATGTCAATTTCAGTTGTAGAAAGTTGAAAACTTCGCCTCGCATGAAATCTGCGAACAGGGATTAAACTTGAAACAACATTCCATACTGCTGTATTGGCCTGTCTTCACAGTTATCTCTTCCTATTGTAATTTGATACTAATTTCTTCTTCTTCCTTTACTCATGATGAAGATCGGAAGAGCTAAGTTTTATCTTCTACTGAAAATATAGTTAACCCTCGTTCAATGTATTCCTCTTATATGTGCAAAACTAGATATTCTTTGCTCTTGTCTCAACAAACTTATATATACATATATATACAATGTTTGTTTTCCACTGGAGTTTATTTTAACTTAGGCATATTCTTTTTTCCATCAATACAATATAGATTTTCCAGAAAAGGCTTTCGCAGCATAAAAACTGCTCCTTAGCCTCAGAACACCAACCAAATAAAACCCTAATTTTACGAAAAAAAATATTAAAGATTCAAAATCCATCATAAACAATGTCCAAAGAGAAGACGAACACCATATTTAAAGTAAGTTACTATTATAGAATAATAAAAACGTTAAATATATTTCTTTGCTTGCGTGTTCAAAATACGTTTATATATATAGAGATAGAAATTGATACATTGTATTCAATGATAAGTTGCCGTAGTATGTTCAACGTTTTTCTTGGACAGCGTTAAATGGAGTCTTGTGTTGATACATTTTATTCAATGATTGTTGTTAATGTGCCCAATGTTTTCCTTGTGCCTCTTGTAGAGCGTTGACGGAAGTAGTGAATACATTGTATTCAATGATATATTGTTGGTATGCCCAATGTTTTCCTTGTAAAACGTTGATTGAAGTCTTATGTTAACACCTTGTATGCAATGATGTATTGTTAGTATGCTCAATGTCTCTCTTGTAAATCGTTGACTGATGACTTGTGAAAGACTAGTAGACCTAGAACTCATTGGTCAGTGTGTATAGTTGTATTCTTTGCTATGTTTTGAGGACCTGATAAGTAGAAATGTACTATAATGCTCACCAAACGTGTGCAAATTAAAAAAAATGAACTGTGTGAAAAATAACCACATATGTAAACATTTACCAATAAAGATGAAAGAACATTACTACGCATGGATAAATTCATAAAAGAACTGTGTGAAAAACACGGTTTATGGTTATAATAGAAACTGTTTGAAAAACCACCACGCATAAGTTTACAATATAAAGTCTCTGAACCACATATGGATTAACTTGCAAAAGGGTTATGTAAAAAACTGCCACACAGGATGACAATCTGTATAAAATATAAAGAAATAAAAGATTCAGAAAAATAAATACTTTGAGAGCCATCATACATGACTAGATTTAACTGTATGAAAGATCAACACACAAGGAAAAAAAATGTGTAACAAATTATAATTGATGAATATTTTCACGATAAACTGTGTAAACAATGAAAAAATATCACATATGGATGTATTTACAATAAACTGTGTAAAATATCTTTACACGTACATAAATTCACAATAGGACCTACACAAAAGACCAAGAGACATGAACATGTAAAACGTGATGAATTTTACAAGACATTTTACACAAAAGAGAGCATAGAAAAATAAAACTAGCATTAAAGGTATTAAAGACATTATTAAAGAGAATAGGAAAGTTATATGTTATAACTTCATGAAAGACATTGGATTCCAATAAGTTATGTTATAACTTCATGATCGGATTCCAATAAGTTATGTTATAACTTCACGATTGGATTCCAATAAGTACTTTTACTCGTAAAACTATATTTTCATCACATAGAAAACAATATTAACTTTGGCACGATTATGTTCAATCAATTACAATCCTTACTTTTTTGAGAGCGAATTTTATTATGGTCTCTTAAGATTTTAGATTCTGGTGTTTAAGAAGAGCAGAAAATAATCTAATTTATTTGTCATAAACTGAAGCTCTCTATTTTGGGATAAGTAAGTAAATGCAGAAAAACTTTAAAGCACATTTCTTTGAAAACTATACAAGTAGAAATATCCTTCGCCTTATTCGACAAATCACGTTAGGTTTATATAATTGAATCTATTGATAGAATTTCAGACGTTTCGTATTTACTTTTCTCAGTAGGCTAGCTCTAGATTATGCAAACATTTTGTGTAATAATTTCTTACCGCTGTTATATTGAGTAAATATACTTCTATTTTTCGTGACTCAATTTTACATAATTTTGATTTATATCCAGAAGAGCCTCATTCAAGGAGAATCATCACAATGTGGGTGTAAAGAAGGTCTTAGCTCATCCGCCCATCAGTTCTTTCTTATACGTTGTTTCTAGTTTAAAAAAGCTTTCTGTTAAATAATTTTCTATATTCTGTTTTAGAATATTTTATTTACTAATTGACAAAATACTCTACGGGCAATAGAAGTGTAGAAGAAGTATTTATATTAATACAATTTAAACATGTGCAACATGTATTTGAATTGATAATAAATACTTGTTGAAATAAGATATCTACTGGCCATTAATTATTCATTATCACACCAGTTGATACTGCACATAGATATTACACAATGTTAGAGAATCGAACATTTGGGCATAATCATCGAAGTATTTCAGAAATTCTCTCTGTGTTTCGATATTGATGTATTTGAGGAACGCGTGTTTAATTCAAAATAATTCACAATTGAGCATGTTGTATTCAAAGTAATCATTCATAACTGAATATTTTGCATTTGAAGGAATTATTCATAGCTGAAAATGTTGCACTTAAATAAGTCATTCATAACTGACCATTTACATTTAAAAAAATCTTTCATAATTAAGTATATTGTATTCAAAGAAAAGGATTATTCGTAATGGACCATGTCGTACTTAAATGAATGATTAATAATTGAATATGTCATATTTAAAGAAATCATTCATGAATAAATACGTTATATTCAAAGGAATCATTCATACTTCAACATGTTGTATTTAAAGAAATTATTCATAACTGAGCATGTTGCATTTAAACGAATCATTCATAATTGAGCATATTATATTTAAATAAATCATTTATAATTGTGTTTGTCGTATTTAAATAAATTATTCATAAGTTATGATGCGCTATTTAAAGGAATCATTCGAAATTGAGCATGTTTTGTAAAGAACCACTTGTAATTTAGCAATAAGTCTTTAAATAGTATTGTAACTTTGCTGCTCCTAAGTTTACTATATGGTTTTACTTTAAATAGCTTATTGCAGCTTTAAATATATTTTTGTTATTTAAAATAAATTTGTAGCACTTTAAACAGATTATATCAAACAGAGTGTAATCCATTTAAAATGTCCGTATTCACTTTAAACTTGCCCGGCATGGCCAGGTGGTTAAGGCATTCGACTCGCAATCTGAGGAACGCGGGTTCGAATCCCTGTCCCACCAAACCTGCTCACCCTATCAGCCGTGAGGGCGTTATACTGTAACGGTCAATCCCACTATTCGTTTGTAAAAGAGTAACCCAAGAGTTGGTGGTGGATGGTGATGACTAGTTGCCTTCCCTCTAGTCTTACACTGCAAAATTACGGACGGCTAGCGCAGATAGCCCTAGTGTAGCTTTGAGCGAAATTTAAAAACAAACAAACACTTTAAACTGTCTTTTTCTCCTTAAACAGATTTTATCATTTTAAACACACTACATTGTCTCTTTAAACAACTATTAGCGCTTTAAGAAGGCTATATTATACATTTCTAATAATACCATTACTGATAACAAGTAATTGTACAAAATATAGATATCATTACTAATTTCATTTTAAGGTTTTGAAAGTAACTGTGTGCAGATGGTTTTAAAAGAGAGCGTATAAATAGCACTTAACTATAACGCTATTAAAGATATCTAAAATTCTATAATTTTCAGATGATATATTAAAGCAGACGAAAACAAGTTATTTTAGTAAACTCTAACGAATTTGTCTTTCGTTGAAACGATTAACAAGAGAAAACTTCGCAATGCATTTCATGACAATTACGGTTATTTATGAATTTCAATTTATTGCATTGACCAAAAATAAAAACAGTCTCTACAACAAAAAATATAATATACACAAAAAACTCAGTTTCTTAAAACAGTTATTTTAAATTTCAAAATTTTTAAAGTAATTATTTTTGACGTTTTTTTTTAAATAAATAACAGCCCTGAAAATAGGAAACTTAGTATAGAATGGGTACACGTTTTACCTTGTTTGAGCAAAGGTTTTACTTTTCTTGTAAAGATATTTATTATTTTGTTATGAGTGGTAGAGAATTTACCAAAATAGTTGATATTCTAGACACCACAAAATTTTCTATAAATACAATTCAACATTTTATTATGATTTATTGAACTATCTAATTTTTTTGTCGAGTTCTAGTTTGTTTGTTTTTTTAATTATTCATAAATAATTGTTTTCCTTTTAAAAGTTGTTATTGTAACGCACGAAGCTTCAGCAAAGTAAAACTTCGTATGAGAAAATCCTGGAAGATATGACAGAGTTGTGGTTATTTTGCCAATGTTGAGAGTTAGACAAAAGTGAAAACAGAGAACGGTTTAAATTCGTCGTACCATAACTGTTATAATAAACGAAAGAAATCCAATCTTTTGAACGAATTTATTTTGTGTCTTGGTTAAAACTCGCTCTTGAATAATCTTTTAAAGATGATGTTTTAGTTTACTGAAATATGTCCACGGATATTATAATTAGAATCATTCACATTAGTATTAATCCATACGGAATCAGAATTGACTGTCACTGTTCTTCTGGAGATGCAAGTTGCCGCGTAACTTACTTTATTGCTATACTTTCTTAGTTTTGGAGGTATGTTTTATATTATCACGTTATTGAAACAAGCACAGCTGCATCTAAGGTCTGTAATAAACCCGTGCCACATGATTCATTTGAATAAGAATTGTCTGTCACAGTACATAACATTTTCGACATCATCACATACATACAACGCTATTATTTACGATAAAGCATAATTAATCCATCAGCTGCCACAATATTTGAGCATTTAATTCAACTAACGTTGCTGTATTTAGTTCATTATTGTTTCATTGTACTTCGAGGGAATACTTTTAAGTGCAGGTGCAAGTTAAGGTGGTATCTCTGAGAAGACTGAGTAACATTTTTTTATTATTTCAGAATGTCACGTTATACAAGAAACAACTGTTTAGGGAACTCAATAACGACACCTTGTGGTACACTTGAAAATGCATCGCCACCTATCGCCCAACAAGCTCAACAATACTTAGAAGAAAATGTTAAAGCCTGGATAAAACCAAATTATGAACAGGTAAAAGGATATATTAAACTAATAATAATAGTATTCAAAGTTACATCAATAAACCAAATAACTTGACCAGTAAACTTTATCTCAAGAAGTGATAGTTGCGATCTTGAGATTGCAGGACAATGTGGTTCTTTGAAAATTTTGTTTTGATTTTAAGATAAGTTGTGTATTGGACTTTAGAGCTAAATCATCCGAAGTAAGTCCATAGTGCAAAACTGTCACCCAACGGAACTAATATTTTTCGTGTGTCTCAGTTCTTGTCTTCCTTAGGCGAGATTGAAGAAGATATTAATATGTAGGCTTCTTATACTTACAATCTTAGAACTCACTCTAAAGTTGCGATTCGAGAATTATAAGCGATCACGTTTCATTTAGAATAAATTCACTTTGCCATTACAAGGTTGATTACTTGTGTAATATAATCATTATTTTTATGTTAAGAAACTTGTTGAGTTAGTAGTTTCTGTTGTTAGTATTTTAAGTTCAGGAAAACATTTGTGTTTAAATCGGCACCTGTGTGAAACGCGTTTGGGTCTGAAACTCAGTAAACAGTGATTCTTTATTATTGTTATTGTAATTTGTGAAATGTTAAACGTGTTTGGGTCCGAAACTAAGTAAATGCTGTTTTTGTATTATTGTTACTGTTATTTCTGATATGTGAAACGTATTTGGGTCTGAAACTAAGTAAGCACTTTTATGTATTATTGTTACTGTCATTTGTGATATATGAAACATGTTTGGGTTTGATAATAAGTAAACACTGTTTTTCTTGTTTTAATATTTCTGTCATATGTGATATTGCACTTTAATGCGAACTTTCTCCATTATTTTTGAGTAAAAGAAGTGGTTTTTTATCTTTGCGATTTACAAGTATATGACAGGAAAGGTACAGATCATTATTAATGTACACCTTGTGTCAATATGGCCACGTGGACTGAAATTTTTAAGCTTGGCTTGACGTACCATTACGAACAAAATGTTCCTCAAATTCTATCTAAATGCATAGTAGCTTTCCTATGTCGTCTATGGGTATTCCGAAAATAACTAGATGTTGTTTTATTGAGTTACTAAAGGTTTGATTTTATAAGATTTAATAGTCAAATACTATATACTTACACATATAGTACATACACAGACTTTCATATATGACAGGCGGTGTATCTGCTATATATATATATTTACTGCTGAAAACAGTCAAGCGACATACAGAATGTTTTTATATTCTAGTTATGACAAGACACTACTCCTTATTAGGTAGTACTAATCACACTTTTTAACTAATTTTGTATTGAGATTTTGTAGTTTTGTAGAACTCCCGCCCAAAGCTACACAATGGCTATATGCAAATAACATTTCTCAGTTCTGAACTGATATACTAGAGTGAAATTAACTAATCAACAGCACTCACCGCTAACTCTTGGGCTACTCTTGACTATGATCAATTAGTAGGGTTTGACAGGCATTTTTTTCAGCGCGCCCACGTACGCCCTCAAAGTGTGGAGCGCCAGTTTTATTGAAAACAGGTTGTTTGATCAGAACATGCAGATATCTATTATCGAAACCCATGCCCATATACGTTCATTTAGAACTGCAGGCTTTGCAGCCCAGTAAATGACGAAAAGATGTTTGTTGATTAGGCGTATGATCACCTCAGGCGCTAATTCGTGTAGTGGAGCGACGTGAAATGCATGCAATAAGCGAGTAAATCAATGAATTGCTGGGGTAATACAGCCCACTCGTTCATCAGAACTACTTCCAGTTCATCAATACTGCTTGGAGGAGACTTACGTACTGTCAGTCGTCTTCTAAGAACATCCCATACATATTCGACCAGACTTAAATCTGGTGAGCATTCTACCCAGAACATTATTTCCAAGAAGTTTCTAAGCAGTTAAACATCCATTAGAAAAAAAGTTCTGACAAAATGTATCTGCAAATATGGCAATACAAATGGTTCTAGGACAGAACCCCTATATTGTATGGAATCATTGTTGCCACGTCGTAACACATAAAGGTCAGTTTGATCGCCATGTTGATCTCTAAGAATGCCACCACTGTCACATATTTGTCTTTTATCCATAGAATTTGATCAGGTTCTAGCCATTCTCCAAGTGTGTTCATGTCTTTTATCCGGATGCAGTTTGAATTGAGAAACGTTTGTGAACAAGACATTCACACACACATCGTTTTACTAAGCTACTGATGGAGATGGTATAGGCCAACCTTATGAAGCCTGTTTCTGACCATTTACTGCTCCGATTTATTGGTCCAAATGGGAAGTTGAGTCCCATCCGTTTTGCCGAGCCTATAATGTCAGATAATTTGATGCAGAAATTTTGTTCTCTACATCACAGAAGTTTCCAGATGTCTTCCTTGGAATCAAGGCATATTTCAATATCAGACTGGACATTTTCACATATTTCACTATTGTTTAGAAGTACCATGGATTTTTTTCGTGAAAGTTTTGATAAACATCATTCTGTAGCCGCGGCTAAAGACAAACATTTTACATTATTTCGTCAGTTGTTAAGAATTTCTTTTGACATTAATTTTTCATGACGAAAGAAATCGCTATAGGTAACAATGGCGTCACTCACGATATATTTATTATATATTTTTGAGGTAGTGGAAGACAAAAACTAAAAAAATAACAATGTCCATATACAAAATCACCCAAAAAATAATATTCACATCAATCCATGCAAACCTACACAAAAATTAATATTAACTTCAATCCATACAAACTTACTCAAATAGTAGTGTTAATATCAACCCATATAAACCTACACAAAAGTTTTGTTTGCTTCAACTCATACAAACATACATAAAAAGTTATACTTACTTCAACCAATATAAACCTACACAAAAACCAACATCTACTTCAATCATATCAAACCTACACCATAAGTAATATTCATTTCAACCCCTACAAACATACATAAAGAGTAATATTCACGTTAACCCCTACAAACCTACTCAAGAAGTGATAGTTACTTCAACCCATACAAACATACATAAAGAGTAATATTCACTTTTACCCATACAAACCTCCATAAAGAAAAATACTGACTTTAACCAAAACAAACCTACACAAAATGGAATATTTACTTCAACTCATACAAACCTACATATCAATAGTATTAATTAATTGTTGGCAAAAGCCGTAACCTACCTACCCTTGTAATAGTGTTATATGAAACCTTAAAGAAATTAGTTATTTTTCCTTATTTCCATGAGTTACCTAAAGGAATTTTGCAATCTGCCGCTCCAGTAAGACATTTTTAATAGTTCGAAACCGTTGAAGTTTCTGATACTCAGTATTATTTAAACACAGTTGTGTGATATGTAAAGTATTCAATTAATATTTTGTTGCGAAAGGTACCAATTCAAAGCTTCAGTTACCAACAACATATTAATATGTACCACATGGACAGAAGGTATTGACAAGACAGAAGAGTTAAAGATAATAATGTAAAGAGTTTTACATAATTATATTAATTGAAAATATTTTTATTAAATAATTTTATTTCTCTAAAGTACTTTACAGTACAGTTTTAGAAAAATTCGACAGAAGCAGACATATAGGGTGTTAGGAGATGGAGGATTACAGAATGTAAAAGTAATGGGACTGACTGAATAGAAATACTGATATGAAAACTCACCCAACAAGCTACATATAACTTATTCAAATGCAAGTTTCTCTACATTTCAACTATGAGTATAGATTGAAGGTGACTTCTGTACTTCCTTCTTCTTTCAATCATCATATTCCTTCTCTTGCAAGTGTCAAACAACCACGAAGATGGCGTTTATTTGCTTATATAGACAGCTGAATAGAAAATGAATTAATTAGTTTACACACACTATTAACACTTAAAATTTCTACCAGTTGTACAGATTCTTCCTGTTTAGAGAAATAGTAAATTCTATATTCGTTTCTTTCAGATACCACCTACTTCTGTGAAAGTGTCTGCCAACCGTGGAGATTCTCCGGTGATTAACGACTCGTTTAACATCAGCCCGAGAACGGTCAGGTATACAACACATCACTTAGATGATCATCGCTCACTGACTATCAACGACATTAATTCATCAGCCGACCCCGATTATTCTCCAAGTAGCAATATTCGGGATGCTTTAGGTGGCCTTGGGGGGATATCAATGCCCCCAAGAGATGCATCGGTGGGGGTTGACACACTACCAAACGTTTCTAGAGCACAAAGCTGCTCTTTGCCACATTCGCTCTCCTATTGTGGGTTCTCCCAGTCATCGTTTCTACAGGGAACGTCTTACAGTTCTCCTTGCTGGCGTGTTGTGGAATATTCCCAACCTTCAGCTGCAGCTTCTTTTTTTGCTAGGTAAGTATATTTTATCCTTTAAATGGCGCTTAACTATGAATACATTTTCCCTATCATTACCTCTTCGTCTACGGTAAAAGTGGAATTTTTATTAGCTATTTCTCTATTAGTTCTACTGGACTCAAATTTGTTGCTCATATGTTTTAGTCACAGCTTATGCAGGTTCACATAATAGTAAAATTTATGATTTCATTTTTGTACGTGACAAGTTTCAACAATAAGGCTTCATTCAGTTCAATATATATCCATGTACGAGTTAGAATGCTTTCACAACAGCACTTCCCAAAATCTAACTTTTGTACATATTCCCTTTTCGTACTTAAAGGTTTCTTACCGTCTTAAATCTCAAGAGTTAAGTTCTTTCCTCAAACCACAGAGTTTTATGTTCTCTCATCAAACCTCAAAAATTTATATTCTCCCTTCAAATCTTCAGGCATCATTGAATCGATATTAGTCAAACCAATTCTTTTAAGTCTCTTTCAGATCACACTAGGGGTTATATATAGATGATATTTGTGAAAAATTTTACAAATATCGCACAGTTGTCGCACCCACCCCAGCGGTATGTCTGCGGACTTACAACGCTAGAATCCGAGTTTCGATACCTGTGGTGGGCAGAGCACAGATAGCCCATTGTGTAGCTTTGTGCTTAATTATAAACAAACGAACAAACACGGTTATCGCACTGTACTTGGAAGTTTATTGAACTTTACACATACTCAAGAGAATCAAAGAAAAGGTTTTAACAGACTTATTTCACATTCACGTTCTTCTAATGTTTCGTTTTATATGTTTTTTCTAGTATTACGAAATACTTATAGCGTTTGAATGCTTTTATTCGAGCCACGTGTAAAGTTATACAATTTGTGACTGTCGCTATACCCGAGCTCAATTCAAAATGTTATGGTCACCAAATAGTTAAAATTAGTAAGAGTCCTTCTGTTGGTGAACGGTAAGTTTACGACTTGCTATGCTAAAATTAGAGATTCTGTACCCCATGGTGGACATAGCGCAATTAGATTTGTATAGTTTTACGCAAAAACAAAACAAAAAAACAATAGCAATAACAAATGATTAAAAAGTGTCTTTCTAGCAACCGCTACGGGATAATTCTTTAGCTCAGATTATATAGTCGCTTGGAGAAAAAAGTTACACGGCTCACTCCTGGAACATGTAAAATGCTGGCTACTTGAGACATAATAGTACCCAACCAGTAAGAGGGTTAAAAATGGATATCCACATTATTAAGTGCCTAAGTTGCTCAACATATTTCGAAAATCAAATTATCAAAAAATTAAACATATAAAACAAGTCATTTGATTGGATTGTTCTGTAGAATTCTATAACTTTCAACACTGCTTGGATTGTTCTGTGAAATACATAAACTACACAACATGTTGGATTGTTCTATAGAGTACATAAATTTCCCAAAGTTAGTTGGATTGTTCCGTGTAGAATTCTAAGCTTTTCAACTTTGGTTGGATTGTTTTGTAGAATACATAAACTACACAACATGTTGGATTGTTCTATACAGTACATAAATTTCCCAAAGCTAGTTGGATTGTTCCGTGTAGAATTCTAAGCTTTTCAACTTTGGTTGGATTGTTTTGTAGAATACATAAACCACAGAACATGTTGAATTGCTCTGTAGAATGCATAAACTTTCGCATGTTGGTTGTTTTCAAGAATGCCGAACTTCCCCATATTGGTTGGATTGTTCTGTAGAATACCAAACTTCTCCGTATTGGTTGGATTGTTCTGTAGAATACATAATCTTCCCAACGTTGAATGGACTTTCAGGTAGAATAATAAACTTCTCTGTAACATAACGTTTGCAGCAGTACTGGTAACGTACGCAGTGAATAACGTCCTCAAATTCCAAATGAAATTGTAGATCTGAATATTACTCGCTTAAGTCTGAAATGTGTAATTAGAGAGTCCAGTTATAATTTAGATGGTTTCACATTTTTAATACTCAAATGCTAATATGAGTAGCAAATGGGTTAAGTCTAGTAAAAAGGGGGAAATATAACTCTGAATATCAATTTACTTCCAGTCACCACAATAATAGAAGATCAATGGTCGTAAACTTCTGCGGCGTTTTATGTTTCTTATTACATCATTTAAAATAGACACAAATTGATGCAAGAAAGCTAACAGAGTTAATTAACCAGAAATTATTAAGGAAATACTGAATGGGCTTTAGAAATTAGAAATACAATATTACGTATAACGAGAGTGCTAATTGATCATATCAACAGTTGTTAGTTTATAGTTTCACAAACAGAATTAGCTTTGGACAAACAACGTTTCTTTCTCTATTACATAAAATTTAGATTTCGTCAAAGGGATAAGCCTTGAAGCTTTAATCACAGCGTTGTTGCAGAAAACGTGCTTGAATGATTTACGGCTTAAGCAGAGACTCGCATGGGAACCTAGCACGTGAACCACGCGCTAAGTACAACGATAACGTGTCCTTTAAAATGGGTTTCCGGTAATATCTTCCTTTCGCTTTTGTATTTATGTACAAATAGAATACTATTTTGGAGCGGTTATAGAAGGACTGTTTGTTATTTCTGTAGAAAGTACACATTATTTACTCTTCTAAGAAACTAACTACATTTATTGACGACATTAGTCATCTGAGGGTTGGTGTTTAGTATTAATGATCGGGGAAAGTTTCAAGGTTGTAACAATACAGAGTAATTTAAGCCATCCTGAGAATTACTTCACGAAGAATATAAATATATCAAAATTTATTAAATAATGAGCGTGAAAGTAGCTAGTAAAGTAAATGATTAGATATGGAGGTATTAGATACACAAAGAGACAGATAGACTGCACAACAAATCGTTATATAAATAAATGGTCAATCAGATAGATAGATAGAAAGACAAATAGTAGGTAGACAGATAGAGAGATTATAATGTACCTTTCTGTTTTAGAGAAAAGAAGAATTGATATTCCATACCTAGTTAGACGTAAATGTTCCACAAGCCACGCAATGTTAATATCGATTCCATACCTAGTTAGACGTAACTGTTCCACAAGCCACGCAATGTTAATATCTATTCCATACCTAGTTAGACGTAACTGTTCCACAAGCCACGCAATGTTAATATCGATTCCATACCTAGTTAGACGTAACTGTTCCACAAGCCACGTAATGTTAATATCGATTCCATACCTAGTTAGACGTAACTGTTCCACAAGCCACGCAATGTTAATATCGATTCCATACCTAGTTAGACGTAACTGTTCCACAAGCCACGCAATGTTAATATCGATTCCATACCTAGTTAGACGTAACTGTTCCACAAGCCACGCAATGTTAATATCGATTCCATACCTAGTTAGACGTAACTGTTTCACAAGCCACGCAATGTTAATATCGATTCCATACCTAGTTAGACGTAACTGTTCCACAAGCCACGCAATGTTAATATCGATTCCATACCTAGTTAGACGTAACTGTTCCACAAACCACGCAATGTTAATATCGATTCATCACCTGCTCTACCGAAATGATTTATGGAGCTAATATTCTTTATCTGAAAGGTTAGGTAAGTACTCTTTAGAGTACAGGCCGACCTATTCAATCATATCTACATGTATATCTGTCAAGAGGAGAAAAGAATACATTTATATTTAATAAGGAAGTGACGTATACTGTGAATATCGAAACGTTTTAACTTCTTATTCAAGTTACAATCTTGATTTTAAAGTTATTTCGATGTATTACAGTGAGTATCTTGAACAGAATACTCCTTGTTTTTCATTCCAACTTTTGTTTCTGAATTAAACCGTAAATTCCATGTAGGATTTTATCATTTTCAAACTCCAAGAAGACAGTAGTGATTCAAATTCTTCAAATACGTTAGTGTTTCTTCTTTCAGATGGTAGTATTGGTTGTTTATTAAAGTACCAATCAGGTAGACCTTTGGTGGCTCAGACGTAATTCTAAGAGCTTATAACGCTAAAGATCGGATTTCGAAACCCGCGGTGGGCAGAACACGTATAGCCCATCGTGTATTTTTGTGTTTACCAATAAACAATATAAACCTCTCAGGTAGTAACTGAACAAGGTAGAAAATAAATATTGAAATGTCACATTCAGCAAAATATTCAAACTAACTGTACCGAAGTACTGCAGCTAATTATTAGTAAGTCAAATAACAAGTACTCGTTCAGCGAAGGCTCTAGTATTTTTATAGGTTTGTTTGTTTGTTTCGGATTTTCGCGCATTGGCTATTTGCATTACGTGTCCCTAACGTTAAGCCGATAAACTTAGGGGAAGTCAGCTAGCCAACAGTCTCCACCGTCAACATTTGAGCTATTATTGTGTGCGCAGACAGTAGTATTTGACCTCAACGGACGCGAACGATGGCTGCGCAGGTCTATATTCAGGTATGCTAACCATTGAGTTATGCTTAGCCTTCTTAGAGAAGATGATATCACCAGGTTTTCTTTTCATAATGCCACTCAAGTTCGTATGGATAATCTCACACTTTTCATAATGCCACTCAAGTTCGTATGGATAATCTCACACTTTTCTAGATTAACCAAAGGAAGACAATTCGACAAAAAGAAGAACTAACTCAAACATTGAATAAAAGTCCAGAGATACAGCTTTTGAGTGGATTGTTTATTTTTATTGTTTTGTTTCATTGCAACGTTTCGACCACTCTTGTGGCCATCATCAGGTAACTGTCGTCTATTGTCACGTAGTATTTCACACAATAGACGACACTTACCTGATGATGGCCCCAAGAGTGGTCGAAACGCTGTAATAAAGTTAAACAAAATAAAACAATCCACTCAAAAGCTATATCTCTGGACTTTTCTTTGAAGTGTATAGTGGATTTCCTCTCCTCACAACAAATAACTGAAACAACACGAAGAATTAAATTGTGGCGGAATGCTACAAGTTCTTCAAATACTTATAGAATGATAGGTTTCTTTTTTTGTGAGTGTGAAATACTTAAATATACCATTTCGATGTGTTAGAATTATTTGGTTCCTGGAGTTTTTTTATCCACATTTCAATAACTTCTGATGGCTGTAACTGTATATTAATATATTTTTAGCCAAAAATGTTTCCACATCAGAACTACTCACAGAATAATCGACCTTATATCAAAGTATAGAAATGGATATTTGTTTCATAACCATTAAAGTTATTTTGTCTCTAAAGATTGTCTGAATAAAGTCGTCTGTTATTTTCAACTGATAGACTAGGCGGAAGGCAGTTAGTCAACAGAATCCATCGTCTACTCTTGGGCTACTAATGCCTCCAAAGTGCGAAGCGCGATTTATTTTCACTGTATCGGAACGAGAACGAGGGTCCAGCAGCCTAACTAACGGTCATGCTAAGCCTAAAACTATCAATATCTTTCTAAAGAAATCGTTTCTTTACATTTATATAAAAATTATGTAGATAACCAGAATTTATTGGTGGCATTTATATGCTTCGTGATGCTAGAATCAAGAGAATTTTGAGAGCTTAAAATCCATGATTACATCCAACCAGCGAATAAGAGTCTGTAAGCAGTAATCAAACCAGAGATTTAAACAAGATTTTCCATTGTTCACTGGAAATCAAATAATGGTTCCGATTATTTCGGAAGAACAAGTTTCACAGGCACCAGTTATTTAGAAGGTAGTATATCTATTGTCTCTTGACTCTCTCGTTGCGAATACAGATGAAAGGCTCTTCCTCCAAGTCGTAATAGATAATCTAGTTAACACTAACAAGCTTAACATTCTACTCAGAATGGCCCTCAAGGTAGTTAGCAAATTGTGCTCTGAATTGAAAGAGCTGACAAGAGAATAGGGATTAAACCAGAAAGAACCCAGGATTAAGCAACGATAGAGCGGATAATGTCAGCGAACCCATTTCTTGTGTATCACATCTCCAACTGCTTTAAGTAGAAATGTAAAGCTTTTATGATGACGAACTTGAGCATCGGTTAATTACTTTTGTTAAATCACGTGGTTTTAAAGTTAGCTCTTTAAAACGATTGATGATTCATAGAGAAACCATTGGTGAATTGCGGCAGTTTGCATTCTGTCCAGAGTCATTATTTGAATAAACCAAAGTCAGATCTTGTGCTCATTGTGTGAAAAATATTTTTTCCTTTAGACTTGTTTTATTTATTCTCTCCGTGTTCGCTTTGACTGATGAACAATTGTGTATCCATCATCTGATATTAAAGTGACAAAGCCACCATGATTGTATTATTCCTGCTAAGTCCTGTGAAACTCTTAACTTTTTTTTTTGTGGCAACACGTTTATTTGAAGCTTTATTTTCTTTCTACTTCAAAAAACCTAGAGGACAACTTATTAATTTCAAAACTAATAACAAAAGATAAATGTATAAAAAATATCTGTGAAGCCTACTTCTGAAACAACTAGAAAATTAACATATGTGGATATAGGTTTCATAGTTTCTGATAAAACTTTTACTTAACCTATTTGAAACATTTCAATCATGATAATTGTGTTGAAATATACCTTTTAAAGACAGCGGTGAATATACGGAATTACAACTATGAAATCTAGGGTTCGATTCCATGCTGTAGACAGAGCGCAGATAGCCTATTGTGTAACTATGCTCTAAAACAAACAAACCAAATTAAGCCAATAAATAAATAGGTATGTAACCAATTTAGAAAAATATATAATAATAATAAAAAACAAATATATTAAGTTTTGACATTTGAATAAGTTAATAATAATCCTTTTTTGAAGTTTCCAATTGTAAAATAATATTCTTTGTATAAGAAAACTAATGTTTTTATGTTGAAAGATTTGAAATGAGCATTGAACAAAAGTAACTTTAAAACTAAAGAAAGAAAGACGGATTTCAGTGGACATGGAAATGATTTTGGTCAGTGTTGCTGAAACAATATCGGTTTAGTACAATATTTCATTCGTTTTAACAACATAACTGTTGTTTAAATATTCAAAGTGTTGCTATGTTTTCCTTGAATTTTGTCTTAAACTTTAGAGGCATGATGAAAGATAAATAATTTAAATATTATGTTATTATACAAAAATCGCTTTAGGGTATAACTAAGATCTCGAACTTTCTACGGCAAATCCATTTTGTCATTGAAATGGACTTCTAAGCCTGTCGTATGTACTTTGTTGAAGACAAGCATAATCTCATAGCCGTACACTGTGTTTGCCGCTGGCTAGACACATAGACTTTGATCAAGCTATGAGCGCGTAGTATTTCTGTCGAAGAAAGAGATAAAACTCTCAAGAAAAGAGGAACGACAAAAAACTTTAATATCACGGAAAATTCAAGGCTTTCCTATATTTGTCCATTGGAACTGCTAGAGTGACCTGAAGCTTTTCGAAGTTTGACTTCCAATTTCTTAGATTTTTTGATACACCTGAATTGAAAAAAAAAAACAAGATAAACTCACGTGCACAGGTCTTGGCTTTAAAGTATTTCATAGTCTAGGTTTCACTTGCTACATCGACTTCATTACACCTTCTACGTAATCTTTACTCTCGTTCTCTCAGTAAGACTTCTTACATTCCAAACCTGCAGCTCTGTCATTCTCTTATCGTAACAGACTGATACTGCAGAGAATCAATGTTATATCTAATCAGAAAATGAGATTTCTCTGTAATTCCGTTTATCTATTGTTTATTTCTTTTAGCTGCTGTATGAAGAAAAACATTCGTGAGAATAAACCGAAAACATCGCATAGTTATTACTGCTAATCACATTATTACGTTTTGTCCAGTCGTTCCAAGAAAAAATCACGTGGTGCACGTAATAGGTGTAAGTTAATTGCTGAAATAAACATAATTAAAACCCTTTTTAAATGAATGTACGAAAATGCATAACAATTCTTTAATGATTTTAAAAACTTTCATCTTTCCTTAACCACGAGGAACCCAGAAAGACCTAAAAGATTATACTTCTAACTTCCGTTTCAAGAAATGAAGAAGATGAATGAGTGCATTATGTTAAAGCTAGAGCTTACTGCACGATGAATGAATACATTATGTTAAAGCTAGAGCTTACTGCTTCACTACAGTACACGTTGTGTTACACTCCATGTGACAACTGTACAACTTCACAAAATACTTGCATCGTAGTTTCCATTGCAAAAGGTTCCGTCATAAGGCTGTCACTTCTAAAGCACACTACAACTCCTTGCAAGCTTTCCATAATCAATCTAGTGTTCGGTATGAAGATTTCCCAGCGCTAGTTTCAACAGTACGATCGCACAAAAGTCTCTTGGCACTACGTCCGGCGACTTGACAGTAATGTCTTCGTATGGAATAGCATGACTATCCGTTTCATTCTCCAGCTACTTGAGGTAAGCGACATTGAAAGGATATGCCATAGAAAGAGCTTATGGAAACAAGGATGTTACCCTTTTACATACGGAGATCGTTCTTGGTTTCGTTGTGTACCGTTTGTCTGGGGCACATGGATGGCTTTTGCCATTGACCTTCGTGTTCGTTCATCCTCGGTTGTTGGAAAACGCCGCACTTTGCACGACTTGTTGTAGGTTTCTTTGCAAATGGTCCTCGTGCCCTGAGGTAGTATATATTCCATTGTTTCCAATGTCATTAAGCCTAAGAGACATACCCGTTTTCGAAATATTTTTTGTTGGAAAGGACTGACTTATAAATAAACTTAGCATTATGACAAATTTCAAGGTAGGTCCAGCCTAATCTACTCTTTGATCAACAGTGGGTAGGTTTTTTCACAGTGAATACAAAGCACGTTCATACCAACTGTATGTATGAAAGAACTGACTGTTACATACTCTTTCCAAAATCGATCAATTTTCGATGGCATCATACAACCTACGTCATGCTAAATAATGTAATTATGATACGTGCCTTTCCACCGCGACTTCATATCGGCTGTGGTTCACACGTGACTTGCTGATTTGCATATTAAAATTGTTTTATTATAACATAATCAGCTCTTTGTATACGTCAGAAAACATAGTTACCTAGCAAGGAGAGTTATTTTTGGAATATTTTTATTTTCTTTGAAAACTGAGGATGAAGCTGGATTCAAACCGATATTACTTCTAACAAGAAGTGTAACGTTTCATTTACTTATTTTTATCCGTTTATCTGTAGAATTCTTTATTATGTAATCTCATTATTACATTGTGATGGGCAATTACTTAAATTCTGGTCGAAATATTTTATTTTCACTTTGTTACTTTATTCCCCTCTCTTTTATTTGCTGTTTAATCATCTGTAGTACCAAACCAACTAATTCATGTTTAACCTTTTATAAGAAATAACTTCTCAAGTAATTCATTTACAACTCTTTTATTTGCAAATTTTTTTATCACGTTTCTGTTTCATGTTGAACCCTCTTTTCCCCTCGAATTAGGGTCGGTCGTTGTCCAGTAGTTAGCGTGCACGGACCATGATTCCGAGGGTACCTGGGTTGCGTTACGTTGCAGCACTTTGAGGCTGTGAGTGCGCTATAAGAGTGACAGTCAAATCCCACTATGGAAGTAGTCTAAGAGTTGGCGACGAGTACTGTTAACTAGTCGCTTTCCCCGTAGTCTATTTCTTCAAATTTAAGGCTAGATATGCATTGATTGCCTTTGCGCAGCTTCGATCGTAAATTGTGAGTAGATAAATAATAACAAACGGAACCTTAGAGTTCCGACTATATTTAACTTTGCCAGTTTTCTTTTGTTTAAGTGTTATATTCATAGCTGACCAAAATGAAAGAAACTCGATAACACAATAGTTTCGGAAAGTAGACGTTTTTTTTTTCTAGGGGTAAACTAAGGATAAGCCGAAGGAGTAAAAGGTTAGTTAATTGACCGTCGGTGTTGATGATGGATATTTATAGTATCTCCTTCAGTTTAAGTAGGTTAAAATACTTTTTTGTTGTTTGGATGAACTACCATAGGTACTAATGACACCTCTTAAACATCATTTTGCTATCTTTCTCACTAAAGCATAAAGACCAATCTACCGGAAAAGCGTTTGGATTATCAGGTTTCTTTAGCTCTGTTTTATTTTTCTTAATTCTTCGTTTTGTCCTAATATAATGAATATTTATTGGCTTAACTATTCGGTAGTTTCTGGTTATTAACCTACACATTTAATAACTGTTGCGCGTAATTTCTAATAAACTATGATATTTGATCATTCAGTTTACACATTAAACACTTGTTCGATAATTTATGATTAATAACTTTTCCTCTATTGATTGTTATTTCTAGTATACATATTAAACACCTGTTCAATCGCTTCTGGTCAGGTTACTTTGATCTTTGGTTGTTACTTCTCCACGTTAAACACCTAACTGTTTAGAAATTTTTTATTAATAAGTTTTGACAAGTTACCGCTAATTCTACACACTAAGTACCTGTTTGGTAAATTCTGGACAACAACCTTTGATCTTTAGTTGTTAATTCTACACATTTTATTCTTCTTCTTCTTGTGTTTTTATTTCTTCAACACAAGTGTAATTCATTTATTTTCTTAGATAGTCGTATAATAATAAAATCTACGGGAAAAAACACAAACAATGTAACATTCGGATTTCAGTAGCTCTCGTTCTTCATATTTTCAAAGTTTCTCATGAAATCCTCGAGTTCTGGTTAAATCTGTTGTTTATCCAACACGGATCAGTTCTATCAATTCTTCTGCTATTCCTCTCATATCGTTTCTTTCTCTATCCTCTTTTTTTGAATTGAATTTTACTACGTTTTTATAAGTAGGTATTTGTTGATTAATTTTAAATTGTACATTTATTCACCAAATAACTAATTTATACTAATTCAGTTATTTCGTATTGAAAGAAACTCCTATTGTGAAAATTATGTCTTTTTTTTGTAGGTTCTGTGGTTTTTTATTTTATTTTTTTATTAAAAATGGGGGTTTATTTAATGTTATAATGTAATAAATGCAATATAGCGAATTGCCGAATTGTTTTTTTTCTAATTTTTTAACACTGTTTATGAACAACTATGGTTAATTTAGACTGGCTAATGCCCCCAGTGTCTCAGCGATAATTCCTAGGGCTTATAACGCTAAAAATCGGGTTTCGATACCAGCAGTAGGTAAAGCCCAGATATCCCATTGTTTAGTTTTGGCCTTAACAACAATTAAACAGAATGGCTAATAATCAAGGACTATTTGGATCGTAATTTATGATTTCTACATATGACGACATATACTAATCTAGTTTAATTTGTTTTATATTATCTTTATTTCTGTCTTCCTCTCGCCGCGGGCCGAGCGTGGCCAAGTGGTTAACGTGCAAACTATGAATAAAATCACTGTACTCCGCAATCTTTAGGAACATGTGTGTCTTATAAGGGTGACAGTCAACCCCATTATTCGGTCGGACAAGAGTAGCTCAAGAGTTGGCAGTGGGTGGTGTGGACTAGCTTTCTTCTAATAATAATAAAATGATAATAAAGGTGATTAAACTCAGGTTTCAATAGCTTTCCTCGCTTTGTGCAGCAAACTTATTGACTGATTGTTAATTTCTATATGAATTTAATTTCAAGGCAACATTAACAGGATTTTAATTTTGTATCTTATTAGGTTCATTTATAAGTTAACGCCACACTAAGTTCTTTATATAAATAAGATTATTTTTCTCAGCCGTTTTCCAAAATTAATTTGAAAATCTCTACAATCAGAGATTGTATATCAGGAGATATCAAACGATAACATTTGTTGCTGTAACACTGTAATACATTCGGTCGACAAATGGAAAGGTTTTGTTGTTTTTCAGGACTTTTAGTGCATAGTGGAGGAACTTAGACATTTCGGCAATAAAGCTAGTGAAGCAAAACAAAACGACACCAACCTATAGCCTCCACATAATAATACTAGCGGTGAGGAAGCCACAAGGGCTAAGCGTTGGATGAAATAATTTTTTTTTATTATCTGGAGACGATAGGTGGTTTTTTTTTCTCCAACTTTATTACCAAAATGTGTAAATCCCTCCTATATGCATTGCAACTTCTGAAAGTTAACATTTCTTATTATTGTTTACTGGGAGTTACGTAAAATTGTGGAGTATACTTAAATAATAACAGTTGTTAGTTACTAAGGTTTATGTGACTTATAAGAAGTCCATTCTTAAAAATGTTTCTCTCACTACGTAAAAAAGAAAAAGAAACTTAGATATAATTCTCTATAATCATGCAGAATTCGACCTCTGAGGTGGACACAGCACATATAACTGATTGTTGTAGCGTTATTTTTAACAGCAAAAAAACAATTAATTATCTTGCGATTGCTTGGCCTTTCAAAATCTTAACTTTTCTTTGGGGTAGGGTGTTCAATCATATTCATTTTCACTGCTTTAAAAATTACATTAAAGGAAGTAACACTAGCCACTGTTGCAACTTTCAAATTATCGTTTTTCAAGAATATATGATGAACAATCGCTAGCAGATTAGTTAGTATTCAATTAAAATGGCCTTTATTTAAACATATATACATGAACAATGAAAAACACACCAAAAGTTAATATTTCATAAGGAATAATCCACTACAGTTTCCATAAATTTAGTCTTTGCTGTTTATTTAAGGCTATGTATCATTCTATAACGAGAAATCATAAAATCTGGTATAAGGAAATACACTCTTCATTTTTAAAGTTACAAAAAATACTATGAAAATGGAACGCTTTTCGTGGTGGTGCCAGTCTTTTGCAGATCTTCCTACGCGGTATGGAACGAAATCAATAAATACACGGTTCCAGTAGGGTCGTGGAAGTGAATCCAAGAACGTTGTCACAGTGACAGATGTGTCACGATTAAGACGAATAAAAAGAGACAGGATGGTAACACTAAGACTTGAGTCTCAACATAAAAGCACGTTTTTCTTTTTGCAAAAAAAAAAAGGTCATGTGTTAGAAAGAAGTCTTCCATTTTACTGGAATATGTTTAATAAATACTTTCTGTGAACTGAATGTTTGGCATAAATCATAGTAATACAGTTTATACTGATTTATTAAACACGTTTTCTGTGAAGCATGTTGCTATAAATTACACCATAAAAGTCATGAGTTCGAGTCTAGCAAAAAGAAACTGATCTTACAATTAAAATAAACAAGAATAGGAACTATTGTTGGCAGAATATTTGTGGTGGCTCTCTGTATTATATACAAATGTTACAGACATTGACATGTGGTTTTAACATTATTCTTCTACTCGTTAAGTCTTGCTTTAAATGAATTGTCTAGAATCCTTTGTGATTATAATAAAACAACTATTCACTTCATAAATATTATCACGATTAGGCACCATTAAATATGGACTAAACGATCTTGATCCATTGATACTTTTGGTTTAAATTAATAGCGCTCTTGTTTCAGTTGAATTAATTGCCGTGAATGTCAGTAAAGTGTCAATATCATCCAAGAGCTTTGTAAGTTTCGCTTTGGCTAAAACTGTAGAAAAAAAATCAAATTAAATAGTGAACAATGAACAGGGATCATTGCTTTACACAATAAAAAGAAAACTCAACAGTATACTGTTTTTGAAGAGTGCTAGTAAAAATGAAAGAAGTAAAAAACATCCTTAAAGTAGGTTTGGTTGTCGGTAAGCCCCAAGCTACACAATGGGCTATATGTGCTTTGTCTGTCACGGATATTGAAAGCCGAATTTTAGCGTTGTAAGCATGTAGACTTACGAATAAACCACTGAGGGGGCAGAAGGGAGGAAAATGTCATTCAGAGAATTTCAAAATCAACATTATTCAAAACAACCTCAGAAATGAATATAACATATTTGACATACGAACGTGGTCAAGCAGTTAAATTTTGCACAGGATCTAAAAAATTAGAGGAACAAGTGGGACAACATGCAACGGACTGACGAAACAATCATTTGTTTTTTTCGAAAACTCTGGGAGATTTTTTTTTGTAGAGACGTGACCCCTGAGAAGTTCAAGCAAGAGTGCGTGAGCAAAGACATTGAAACATGATGCCAAGTCTATAAGAGTGTACATATGGTTTCTGCTACAGAAGTGGGGGATATTGGCAAACTTGATGCTATAACGAAGAAGCACAATATCCTTGTTCATCACGTAGTTTCCAGTGGAGGACGTTTAATTGGTCCTGGTTTTGAATTCCAGTTGTATAACGATCCAAAACGGATTATCCTGTTGTTTCAAAGGTATTTGAAGAGGAAGAAAAGCGACGGTAAAATAAAAGCTACAAAAGAAACAACCCAAAGTCTCAGTGGTTCCCAGTTGCAAGTTTGTGTTGACAGTTGGTAAAGGAATATTTTAGAAGATAAGTCAACTTATATGTGGAAGCTTTGGGAAAGAGTAGAGCAAAATTGGAAGGAAATATTGATTGGTAGCCTCAAAAAATCTTGCAGCATCCATGTTTGATTGATGTCGTCTTGTAGTTAAGGCCAGATGAGAAACTACTAAATATCGATTATTCAGTTTATTATGTTCCGAAATGAATACCTTGCGTCTGATATTGTAATGTTCTATGTGAACAGAAAGTGTAAACCAAAGCAGCACCTTTGTTTTGTGATCTCTTTTGATAACTTAGGTAAAGATTCTGAATCCAGACTTCTGACTGATGTTTTAATTAAATAAAAATGATTCACATTACGTCCAGTGTACTACAAAAAAAGATTAGTTTAGTTACAATAAATGTTTGTTTTTATACATTGTAAGGAATCGCAAAACATGAACTTCAGATGTAAAAACTTCCCAATATGTAAATAATTCTTCCCAAACATGCACACACACACACACACATAATTATATATACATACAAGGAAACAAATATATTTTGCTGAAGGAAGTGATTAATAAAAACGACTTTAAAAATAATAAAAATAAACTTTTTATCTGTTACTATTAAGTTAAAAGAAATAAATATAACCACACATACATAAAAGCATAAAATACTGATTTCGTATCATTCAGAATAGTCTTAGTTGTTGCAATATAGGTTCTTCTAAAGTATGACATATTCCCATAATATACTTATTAATGTGTTTTTTAACAGGTAATGGGCTATTATTTGCATTTCGACATGAGATTTGGATACATTTATTCTCAAACGTAAATGTTCTGTTTCTCCAACATATATTTGCCTACAATAAATACAAGTTAATACATAAATAACATTACGTGAATTACAACTAAATCTACAATTTATAAAAAATATTTTCTTTCCAACAGGACTTGTAATATATTTAGTGCATGTAATATAATTTTTCCCACAAATATAACAATTTGGTTTATTGCAGGGAAAAATACCTTAATCAGGTTTATTTACTTTATTTCTCTGATTTAAGATAGCATATCAATTTTAGGTTGTCTTCATGATAATATGATTTGTTTATTTTCAAATTTAGATTTTAGTTTTAGCTTTTTGGATATCATTGATATTAATTTTAACTCCAGGATAATGCGTTATTATAAAAGGAATAATTTGTTCTTCTTTTATATTATTATTAATTTCCTTTTTAATATTAGCTAACTTTAAACCTTCTCTGTTACATTTCCTGGGTAATGACACTTCCTCAGATAAGACTTTTATTATATCAGTCTGTATTGTTGAACTTCCGGGCTAGAAGCAACAGAAAAAAATTATTTGAGCTAGGCAAAGTGGAATATTTTATTTAGTATGTATTGGACTATTACTATAAACATCTAAATACTGGTATGAATTAGTCGGTTTGTACTATAAATCCGCTTCAGTTTTACCGTCTTCCTTTTTTATAATTCATTTATCTAAACAAGATAAACCCAAGTTACTCATTTCGAAAGTAAACTTTATGTCAGGGTTAATTTGATTCAAAATTTCAATTTTTTTTCTAAAATCAAAGGATCTGTCCCATAATTTCAAACAATAATCTAGAAATCTTTTCCAATTTTGCTTCAAGTAATTAATGTTACTACTTTCAAAGTAATTTAATAAACTAATGAACATTCCAATATCAAAATATCAAAATCACTTAAGTGGTATAAAATGAAGCCACTTTTGTTCCCACGATGTTTCAGAGATTTGTTGATATATATTGTCTCTATAAACAAAATAGCAATTAGTTAAAATAAGTTTTAAACATTAATTATCACTTCATTATTAAAATGTGGATGTTATAAATCAGGGTATCTATTTAAATAAAATTCAATAACTTTTATATAATACTAGCAGAAACGCTGTCCTATGGGCGGCTGTTCTGCAGGAACTTGGCGAGCTAAACGGTGTGCTTCTCTGCCACGAAATTATTCCCGACTTCTAACTGTATCTTGTACTTCGGGTTTGTTCCTGGCTTCTTCTCATTGGATTTTACCTTATAACTTGGTGAGCAAGCCTATCTTTTGTCTTCTGTAACCTGCATCCTGACGTTTCATTTTCTTTCTCAAAGTTTCAGACTTTCTCCGTGATAAATCACTTTTTCGTTTGGCAATTTATGACTACGTGATTATCAATGTTTTTCGTCACTTTATACTCATAACGAATGGGAAAAAATACATGTTTAATTTACAAAGATCGAGTTACTACAAAATTCCTACAAATTTGTATGCAACGAATTTCGTATGAAGGACTTGCGGTTCCTTCGATCACAGAACAATTCAATTCATAGCGTACGCTTGGATTGTTCAGCAGAAATAGTTAATTTTCTTCTGAAATATCACAATGATTCTCCACTAGAAAGACTCATTTTGAAATGCTACATTAAACTCACTTTACCACAATTTTATTATAAACTAATTCCGTTGATAATAATAAGTGTACAAAATTAATGTACGTTATTAAATAGGAAAGAAGTATCATTTCTCCATTAAGGAAGAAATTTATGAAAAATCTTATAAAATAAAGTCCTATTGTTAGTTAATTTTCGTGAGGATCTATTTTATACCATTTTTCATTTTTGGTGCGATATAAAGCTGTTATTGGCACATTAAATAAACTTTTTTTATAAGAGACCCAACTGTAATGAAACTTTGTTAGGAATACCCCCTTATGATGATGAAAAATCGTGCGAAGTTTTATCCAAATCGGACTTTAACTATAGAGTTTAATGTAGCATTTCAAAATGAGTCTTTCTAGTGGAGAATCATTGTGATATTTCAGAAGAAAATTCACTATTTCTGCTGAACAATCCAAGCGTACGCTATGAATTGAATTGTTCTGTGATCGAAGGAACCGCAAGTCCTTCGTACGAAATTCGTTGCATACAAATTTGCAGGAATTTTGTAGTAACTCGATCTTTGTAAGTTAAACATGTATTTTTTTCCATTCGTTATGAGTATAAAGTGACGAAAAACATCAAAAATCACGATGCTAAAAATTGCCAAACGAAAAAGTGATTTATCGCGGAGAAAGTCTGAAACTTTGAGAAAGAAAATGAAACGTCAGGATGCAGGTTATAGAAAGAAAGAACAAGAAATGGATAGGCTTTCTCACCAAGTTATAAATCAATATCCAGCGAGAAGAAGCCAGGAACAAACCCGAAATACAGAAGCACATCAAATTTTTGACCAAGATGCAGTTAGAAGACGACAGGAGTAATTTCATGAGAGAGAAGCACACCATTCAGCTCGCCAAGATCCTGACCGAACAGCCGCCCGTTGAGCGGCGTTTCTGTAAGTAAATAATAATATAAGATGATGTTCTATCTTGCTGAAGAAAACAACAACAAAAACAAGAACAAACAAACAAGCGAATAACACCATTATATTTGAAACACGAAAAGAAAAGATCTTCATTATATCCTGGTATGTGAGTATTTTTATTGGAATAAAAGAGGCCGTTAATTTTTTATATAAAACATAATATGCTACATTGGATTTCGGCAAGTTTCGCGAGTGCTTTTCAGTGGTGTGTTGATTCACATATTTCCAAGTCCTGAAGCTGCGCCTACTGACTTTTCAAACAGATGGAATGTTGCCAAACTGTACATGATAATGCAACTGATAAACATCATTATGGTCCATCAAGTTGTTTATTTGTTTGTTGAATTTTCGCGCAAAGCTACACGAGGGCTATCTGCGCTAGCCGTCCATAATTTAGCAATGTAAGACTAGAGTGAAGGCAGCTAGTCATCACCACCCACCGCCAACTCTTTTACCAAAGAATAGTGGGTTTGACCGTTACATTATAACGCCCCCACGATTGAAAGGGCGAGCATGTTCGGTGGGACGGGGATTCGAACCCGCGACCCGCAGATTGCGAGTCGACCGCCCTAACCACCTGGCCATGCCGGGCCACCATCAAGTTGAGACACTCTTCACCTCGCAACCATTCTTCGAATGGCCGTTGTTCAGACTGAATTTTTTAAGCACAAACATCTCAGGTGTGCTTTGAAAATCTTCAATGCTGTAGTGTTTTTTTATATCAATAGGATTTTAATAGGAAAATTCCCCATAGGCTTCCCAAAACTGCGTTGAAAAGCCTTAATTGCTGATGCAACTGCGTTTATCACTTACGCTGGATCATCCAGTGATTCTGATGAGACACGTGAATCTTTCGTTTTGTATTGCTTAATTGAGTTTTTTGATATAGTTCGTGCATAATAAAATAACTTCAACAGACTTCAATTACACTTACTACAGAATCATCTGTAATTTTTGCTCAAGATCAATATTTTAGCTTTTGGCGCTATCTGTTAACAAAATCTTGAAACCTGGTGTATGCCGAAACTGACGAGAAAGGATCAAATTTGAAGGATGTTAGACTAACAGGTGCTTTACTGCATGTGCTCATCTTCATTGGTTTACAAGGTGTTTTAAATTGTGCCAAACCATTTATGGACACTTCCCCTGTATATGTGCAATCATTACGTTATTAACTTTCATTCGCTTATAAACTTGTACAATTCAAACCTCAGAAATTAAATAGAATATAGTCTATTTGGATGTAATCCAAAAAATGATAAAAAATAATTAGGGATCTTGCCAAGATTTAAATTTAAAGTGATTGACGTTTACATTCAACCCGCGGATATTACATCCTCTCCAATCAATGGAAATTATAAGCTAACGAGAGTCTCTTCACATTTTACAGATTTTATTTTATGTTTACTATAGCCCTTACCAATGTATATAATAGTTCTTGTCTTTCTTTCTAAAAGTAGGTGGTTGATTGTTGTTAAGCGCAAAGCTACACAATGGGCTATCTATTCCATTCCCACCACAGGTATTGAATCTCGATTTTTAGCGTCGTAAGCTTGCAAACTTACCACTGAACCAATGGTGGAGCTCTGGCACTATAGCACTAATTCTATGTATGTCACATAAAAGAAAGAGTTAAGTAATTGGTAGGCTGATTCCTGTTTGACCACTCCACGTTATAATTATTTTTTTTAGAAACTTTCAGCAAATATTTACTCCAATTTATTTTTTGGTAGAGCGTCAGAAATATACGTAATAGAAACACGTCTAAGACTGAGGAATAGTGTATTATGTAGATACGTATTTATGAAACGTGAAAAATGAAAATAAAAGGAATTTGATTGTAAACGGTGAAAGATACGTGTAAAGGTTCTCGTAGAATAAATTTGAATTTAAGGTGAAGAGTGTTTGGTAACACATATTATTGATATTCAGATTAAAAACGACTGTACATATGTCAAATCTGTAAAATCATTTAAAGTGGCTACAGACTTCTGCATGAAACTTTTCTTTCAAACTATGTGAGCATATCGAATCTCATATTAAAAAAAAAATCTAGCATGTTATTGAATATGGGTGGATGTTTAACTTGTGAGGGTAAACAAAAACAAAGAAACATTTTCTCAGATTTTCATATATATATATATATATATATCAAAATGCTAAGTAAGTTGAAAATTCTCTACCAGCGCATTCTCTGTATGAGACACTACGTATGTTTTCATTTACTCTATGTGTTAACCATAGTATCTTCCCGTATGTGTAAGTTAAAGTTATGTAGATCTATATGGAATTTTAATGCGAAATAAGTATGAATAAAACTCCAAGAGTTATGTATATATAACGACGACATTTTCAAGAATGAACTTTTTTAGAACATGGGATAATGATTAATCATATACACGTATTTCTTACATGCTGCTTTTCTGTACGACGTTTCAAGACGTGTTTGAACATCAAATAAAATTTATAATACTCGTGAAAGAGCAATGATTCGTGGTGCAAATAACAATGAGTGCGTGGTGGACACGAATCAGTGGTCACAAAAACTCTTTTTCAGAGAGCGCTATATCTGTGCTCAACGTGGCCACTGTTCATGTCAATAATGGCTTGCATCCTTGAAATAACGTGATAGACAGCTAAACAAAGCTGTCCAATGTTCAGTATTTCCGCGTGCTGTCGGATGGCCCACTTGACTTTTGGCTATGGGGATAAATAAAATCATTTCTATATCATGCAGCACCTGCTAACGTACCTGATATATATATATACCAAGTATATAAAATCATATAGAATCTTCTGATAAGAAAAATATATACAAAGATGCAGAACAACTCCGCGTTTTTACGGATTGTACATGCGGTGACAGAGACTTAATTTGTCTGTGTAAACCCTTCAGTTCATAAAATATAAATTATCTTAACATAACTCGACGGAACAAGCTGAATAAAGACAAACTGGTGTGTTTCTGGGCTCACTTTGTTCCAAGTCGTATCAGCCATTCGTTATATCGGTGCATAACAGCAGTCCAAAGAATGTACATGCAAAATAATATATACTTTTCATTTTAGTATAATAATTAATCGGTCATCTAGCCTGATATGTCTATTCTATCTGTTTGTACACTCGACCCACTGAACAAAGAAACAAACACTTTATTAAAATTCCAAAGTTCAAAAATAGTTATAAACATTGAATTTATGCATCATAGAATATTTTAAACATTGTTAAGTAGTACCTTTCTTTTCAAGATGGTTAGAAAAAAACATTAGAAAGTTTGTTTTTTTTAATTTCGGGCAAAGCTTCACGAGAGCTATTTGCGCTAACCGTCCCTAATTGAGAAGTGAAAGACTAAAAGGAAGGCAAGCTAGTCATCACCACCCACCGGCAACTCTTGGACTATTCTTTTACTAACGAATAGTCAGATTGATCGTCACATCATAACCCTCCCATGGCTGAAAGGGCGAGCATGTTTGGTGGGACGGGGATTCGAACCCGCAACCCACAGATTACGAGCCATGAGGGAAAATAAGGAATTATAACAATAAATGATCTTCTCCTACAAAACGTCTTTGACTGGACAAACCTATTGATCGAATATAAAATAACTTTTGACTGTACAAACCTATTGATCGAATATAAAATAACCTTTATATTCGATCAATAGGTTTGTACAGTCAAATAAATTTTGACTGTACAAATCTATTGATCGAATATAAAAATAAATTTTGACTGTACAAACCTATTGATCGAATATAAAAATAAATTTTGACTGTATCACTCATAGAAAAAATATGTACTAATCATCAAGCTTTTCTCTAATTAATTTTCATGCTCTTTAGGGCTACACAACAGCTGAACTTAGCAACTAAGAAAAGAAGGAGGTACTACAATGATCACGAGTTTGTAACGACCAAGTTTCGTACAGATTTCGCCAAAATCATCGGTTCGTCTCCTCCTCCTGCTCCTCCTCTTTTATTACGAGCTACAAGTCGGAAGGACGGAATCAGCCTTGGCAAGGTAGGTATATATTGTGATCTTGTTTTAGCTATGAATTAACAACAATAAGCATTTTATACATAGCTCGGTATATTTTTACTTACGTAATTATGGAATGACCATCCTTGTTTTTTGTTAGAGTTCCAGCACTGATAAGGAAGACTCAAACTTTTGTAGTTATAAAGAAAATTTACAAAAGGCGTTTGGAACGTGTGACTAACTCGTAGTATCTAGTCTCCTTAGTTTATTACCGTCTATACTTGTTGCCCCCCCCCCCCAGTGACACATTGGAATGTCTACGGATTTATACTGCGATAAACCGGGTTTCGGTACCTGTGGGCAGAGCACAGATAGCTCTTTGTGTAGCTTTGTGCTTAATAACAAAACAACAACTATACTTGTTGATTATGAATTATACAGATTGCGCCCTCACCTTGTTAAGTGCATCGTTGTAGCAGTTATAAATGATGGGGTTCAACTGTCTTCTGGAAAAAACAAAACAAACATTCATGCATGAAAAAAAATCGAATAAAAAAGTTTTTTTTATAAAACAAATATAGTCTTCATTTCTAATATATCTGGAGAATTCTGTAATATTTCATGTATTATTATTATTGCCCCCACAGTGACACAGTGGGACTTAAAACGCTAGAATTCGGGTTTCGATATCGGTGGTGGGCAGAGCACAGACAGCCCATTGTGTTGCTTTAAGCTTAGATTCAAACAAACAAACAAAGTATTATTATTCTTTGGTGTTAATGATTTCATATTTTATCCAATAAATTCATGGCGTTTCGTACTTTAAAATATATAAAAAGAAGCCTATTTAAAGACTGATGTTATTATAAAATTAATTTGAGGGTCAGATTATTGGAAAACAGCTGCACTTGGGAACTACCAAATTCAGCCGTGGTTTTGCCTTTATACTTATCAAAGCGTTGTTATCTTTAACGTTTAACGGCTCCTTAAAACACGTTTCCTTAACGCTTATGACTACTTAAAACGTTGTGTTTCTTGGCGCAGCTACCTGAAACGCATGGGTATTTAAGTTTTTTGGCTATAAAGTATAAAGTATAAAGT
>NW_013666837.1:204353-223954 GCF_000517525.1 Limulus polyphemus | reverse complement strand
GTATAAAGTATAAAGTATAAAGACTTTGACACATATGTGGTTATCCAAAACACAACCATCTTTGGTGTTTAACTTATCAAAAATTCAACTGTATCTGTAAGTAAAATATTCAAAATTCAAATATCGTTCACTTTTATAGCTATCTACAATGTAGCCGTCATTGGTCTTCATATCTACCCTAAAGGGGATGTTGTTGGCATTTGTGGCTACACAAAACTCAGTTGTCTTTGGTATTTATGGCTACCCAAAACCCAAACGTTTTTGGCGTTTATGGATACTCAAAACGCAGTTATTCATTATAGAAAAAATCGAGTTCCCTCTATAACTATACTTTATCCAGCTTCTCCAGTTTATCCAGCTTCTTGCCGATTAGATTTGCCTTACATTTCTTTGTTAATATGATACTTGTTATTAACTTATTAACTACTATTAGACATAGCTATGTGAAACGTTAGTATTGTCATGTTTCACACACAGTATATTATCAGACGGACTACATTATTTAGCCTGCGTCCTGGCTTAAAATATACTGGTGGGATAGCATTAAAACGAAAAACAACTAAAAGCATTTCTGTTACACTTGTATAACTCAAGCCGGATATGTATGTAACGAAATACTACGCCACAGTCATCATGAAAGACTGGGTTTTCAGAAAAAAAAAGTTATTCGATAAAACCAGTGTACAAACCTATCATCAACAGTGGCAAACGAAAAACTGTAAAACATGTGCATTAAGATAAGAGTTTCACATGATAAGCTGTAAACTTCCACAAAAAGTATCAAACAACAGGCTGTAAACGCCTGTTCAAAAGCCCCTTCAAACGAAAACTACAAAACATACCATGAAGGGAGTCATGTAAAAAGATGTAAGAGTGTCAAACAAACAAAAACTAAAGTACTGCTATCAAAAGTGTTTAACGAAAACCTTTAACATCTGCAACCAAGAACATCAAGAACGAATCGAACAAAATACTTACGTAAAGAGCATTAAACAAAAAAAAATAGTGTAACCTACCATAAAGACTGTCAAATGAGGAATGTTAAAACCTACCATCAAGAGTTTTCAATCAAAAACTGTAAAACACATCATCAAATGTTAAAGAAAAAAACTTTTGTTAACATCAAGGAAGCAAAACACAGTAAAATGAATTATCAAGAGTATTATTAAACGAAAAACTGTAAAACATTATCAAAAGTGTCTAAAGGAGATTATAAGGGTTTTCGTTCATCAAGAGTATCAAACGAAAAACTAACGTAAAACCTATCACAAAAAATACAAAAGAAACAGATGGGAAAATCTAATTTCGAAAGTGTCAAAAGAAAAACTGAAAGTCTAGCTTTCAGGATATTCAAACGGCAAAATTTAGAACTTTCACCCCTAGTAGCGAAATGGTACACTACAAAAAAAGTAAAACTTGCCATCACGTGTATCAAACAAAACTACATAACCTACGATCAAAAGCGTCAAGTCAAAAGACGGTATATTTTAAAGTATATCACAGTTTTAATATTAGTGTAAATTACGCTACATTTTTAACGTATAAAAACTGTCTCTATATTATTAGCATTCTGTAAGAACAGAATCCAACTTTTTCCTTGAAGTTCAGCATAAAAATAATAAAATAATATTAAGTAACGGGCTAGATAAACATGCATTAAGAATATATCTTAATTTTACATTTTTTAGCAGGATACAAAATGGAATTTTAATCATTATCCTTCCAGCGTTTATCCCATTTAATTGTGGGGTCCGCTTTATGGGTCTTCTGTTTCCATTTGTTCCGACCCATCTTCCTCTTCAACAACGAACGGTTCCATGTCCACTCTAATGTTGTCAGACCATCCCTTTTTTTTTGGTCGTCCTTTATATTACCCTCGATATCCATCGATCTGACTATGGTACTTTGGTCTTCGCATGAGGTGTCTATACCATATGAGGCGGCTTCTTTGTATCTTTTCTCTCATAGCTCTCACACCTGAGTTTTCTCGGATGTACATGTTGTTTAGAAGGTTTTTTTCTGTTAACTCCATATATCCACAGCAGCATTTTCATCTCTGTTGTATGTAACATTTACACATGTTTTTTTTTGTTTTTGCAGTGGCCAACATTCACTCTCACACATTATGACTGGCCAAACCATTGTTTTATACACCATTTCTTTCAAGCTCATAGGCGTCTTTCGATCGCATATGACTCCAGATACTTCACGCCATTTTATCTATCTTTTTGTTATCCTAGCTTTCATATCTTCCTCAGTGTAATTTTTATGTCTCCGTAAAGAGACACACTGTTTTTCTATTGTTCCTTCCTTTTCTTGCCTTCTTCTTCTTCCAAAACCTTTTCAATCGACCGCCATTCTTTCATTTCTTGGCTGATTGACTTGAAAGTTGGTAGGGTTATACCTTGGTCCAATACGCCCAGCCACCTTTTTCATGTTTTTGATTTAGTCATTCTTAAGGCTTTTATGGGGTTAAAGATCAAACAACCCCAAAATGTATATTTTGGGCTCCTATGCATCTCATGCGCCCAATACATTGACGTAAAAAAGTTGGATTTGCCCATTTTGAGTCCATTTTTAGATGAGCCAGAGCTCACAAAAAAGCATAATTTTTGGGTTTGTGGTCAATTACTTGGCCATATTTTGACCAATTTATGTGGGATTTGGAACAAAGATACTTTTCTACAGGCCCACACATTTACAAACAAAAATGGTGGACCCGTTTATTTTCTTAATTATAGAGGGTCAATATGCCACAAAAAGCGTAATTTTAGAGTTTCTTAACAATTACTCAGCCGTATTTCTGCCAATTTAGAAGGGGTTTAGTAACAATAACTTTTTTAAAGATCCCTTACATAAACATATAAAAATGTTGGATATATCCATTTTTGGTCTTTTTACGTGGGTCAGAAATTTAAATAAACCAATAAGTTTAGGGGTTTGGGTCAATTACTTAGCCTTATTTCGACCAATTTACATGGAATTCAGTACAAAGATACTCTTTGCAAATCTTAAACAGAGTTATAAGCAAATTTGGAATTTTTTGTCTTTTACTAAACTTTTCAGTGAGGAAAATACAGTTTGGAGTTTTCGTGAACTATTCATGTGTATGTCAACCAAATTACATGTGATTTTGTACAAAAAATACCTTTTTGCAGGTCTTAAGCGGTGATTCAGACAGTTTTCGATTTTTCGGGTGTCAAAATTGGCCATTTTACATTCGCCCGCGAATGTTAGCCTCTTTGATAATCTTTATTTCAAAATAAAAAAAGAACTAGCAAAACTATAATGACTAGTTTTTAACGTTCCCAATAATTGTACATTTTGAGCCCCACGACTGAAAGGGTTTCGATCCTTCGACTCGAACACGTTAACCATCAGACCATGCCAGGCCCCCACTAAGACAGTAAAGGTGATAGTAACACATATTTTACTATGATAAACACTTTACACTTATTTACATAATATAATAAAAAACATAACCAATACACACATAAAAATGTGAAAAAATAGCGAAGTGCGTGTCACGAATTCCACCAGAATAACTACCACACATGATGAGCAACTCGAGTCCTTCCAGAATAGCCATCATACACTTGTTAATACTAGTTTTTAGGTGAGCGAGTGGCAAAAGCTGTACAAGCAAAGTTACAATACATTTACGAACACAAGATGAGTGAGGTATATGGGTTATACAGAGTAACCATCATATGTTTATGAATGTAGGGTGATAAAGAAATGAATAACGTTGGTATTGACAGAATAAACACCACACTCTTAATGACAAAACAAAACATGAACGTAATAACAGGAAACATTTATTAAACGTTTTGGAATCGTCATAATTCCACCATCAGTAATCTAGAGGTACAAAACAAACAAACAATATTTGTAATTACAACAGAAATATATGTACATAAGAAATAAACATTTCGAATATACAAATATAACACGAGAAAATGAAAACTGAGGCACAAGTGAAATAATTAAAATAGGTTTAAATCCAGTGAAGACTGTGTGTGATTTAGGGAAAGAAGAAGAGTTGTTATATATAATGTTTCTTTTATAAGAAGTTCCGGACCATGTTTGGCTGTTCATTTCTTTCTACTATTAAACCTTGCTTAATTAAATTGAACCAGCGTGTATCTAAATGTCTTCAAGATCAATTAAAGTGAGAATGTTACTCAATATTATTATACTAGAACGACTACAAGATTAAGGTGAGAATGTTACTCAATATTATTATACTAGAACGACTACAAGATTAAGGTGAGAATGTTACTCAATATTATTATACTAGAACGACTACAAGATTAAAGTGAGAATGTTACTCAATATTATTATACTAGAACGACTACAAGATTAAGGTGAGAATGTTACTCAATATTATTATACTAGAACGACTACACGATTAAAGTGAGAATGTTACTCAATATTATTATACTAGAACGACTACACGATTAAAGTGAGAATGTTACTCAATATTATTATACAAGAACGACTACAAGATTAAGGTGAGAATGTTACCAGACATAGTAATAACTAAACGCGTACAACATCAATTCAAGGAGAATGTTACCAGACATAGTAATAACCAAACGCGTACAACATCAATTCAGGGAGAATGTTACTAGACATAATTATACCTAAACGTGTACAAGATCAATTAAAGTGAGAATCTTGTCAAATATTATTATATATAAACACCTTCAATATAAGTTACAGTGATAATTTTACCAGAACGACTGCAAAATCAGTTAAAGTGAGAATATTACTAAACACCTACAAAATGTGCGATTCCAAAAGAACAGCTTTATTGTTAAATTAAAGTCCTTTTTAACAAAAGATGTATTAAATTTTCACCTTTGTTCTCGTTTCGTAGCTGGATTTTGCACCAACGAAAACGAAACTTTTAAGTGGATGCTCAAAATCACGATTTTACTCCTTGAAAACTCTTGAATCGTAAAATTTTAGTTATTTTCATTGTTCTATGAATTAATTCTGATTTTTCAGCTGTGTCATGGACATTCCTGTATTTATGAAGTTCTCATGAATAAATAGCTTTGGGACTTAGAATAGTGTGGTAACCAGGCAATTTTCATTGTTAAAAATTGTCTTACTATCTCAGAGGGTAGAATAATCACTTGACGTAATATGGGGTTCGATCCTGGCTTGTATGGAATGTGACGAAGATGCAGATTGTTAGCTTATCATACTAACATAATCTAAAATGGTTATGTTTTTCACATCGTCACAAACATCATACTAACATAATCTAAAATGGTTATGTTTTTCACATCGTCACAAACATCATTCTAACATAATCTAAAATGGTTATGTTTTTCACATCGTCACAAACATCATACTAACATAATCTGAAATGGTTATGTTTTTCACATCGCCACAAACATCGGATAACTTATTCAGTTGTATTTCACTTGAGTATCATACTTTTTTACATTCACATGATACTTTGCAGACAACGGTTTTTTTTTTCTTGCGTGGAAATTGGATCTTGAGACTTAACCTTAGTTAAGATATTACGTGGGTTAGTCAGGCTCTTGAACACAGTTTGAATGTTAAAGGTATTCATTATTCTTTTTACATTTTCTCCAAGTCATGGAAAATAGAGTATCACCATCCCATGTTTATTTTCCTGATTAAAGGGGTTTTCCTCATTAAAGAGTTTTTTGACGGTAATTTTTTACCAATTGTTTGGGATAGTTATCATTAATAAAAGTCTGTTGAAGCTATAGAAGTTTAGCCTCTACGTATTCATTGCTGTAAACAAAGAATACATTGGAGAGACAGAACATCCTATTAACATTAGGATGAAAGAATATCAAAGAGACATCGCGCATGCTTTTGTAGATACTTCAGCCATTGCATTACACGCTAGAGAGGAAAACTACAATGTTGACCTAAAAAATATCAAAATAATTGCCAAGGACTGTAATAACAAAAAGTGTGTGTGTCTTTTCTTATAGCAAGGCCACATCGGGCTATCTGCTGTGCCCACCAAGGGGAATCGAACCGCTGATTTTAGAGTTGTAATTCCGAAGATTTACCCCTGTCCCACCAGAGTACAATACCAAAAAGAGAAAAATTAAAGAAGCCATTGCAACAGAAGCCCATGATTGTGGTCCTTCTACAGGCATTAACCAAAATTAAGGATTCCCCCTTCATAGTTGCTGATTACCTTTCATTAAAGAAATCAAACCACACATTGACTGTAATGATGTTATAAAAGTAACCTAAACTTTTATTTTATTTTATTTGTTTATTTTCTGTTGTTGATCTTTTTATATTTTTTTACTGTTGATTTTATCTTTCTAGCATTAACGATAATAATAATATGACTTGCTATGTTTCTTGACCTTGTAACCATATTTTATTTTAGTTTATTAGGCTTTAGGCTTATTGTTATTTAGAAACTTGGGCACGTTCTTGTTTTTCGCTGTTGCTAGGCAACTTGTGATTCGAATTGTTCCGTTAGATTCTGTTGTTTACTAAACGTTTCGCACCTGTAGTAGGCTTAGGTAATTGAGCCGAAACTTATGCATTAAAAATTAAAATATGTGGTGATAGTCCAAATAAATTACTAAATACAAATATGAGTACTGACGTTAAACACCTGAAAAGTTACTGGAAATACTGTTGTTGTTGTTTTCGTAGTGCAAAACTATACAATGGGCTATCTATATTTGTTTACCCCAGGGAATCGAACCCGGAGTTTAGCGTTGTAAGTCCTTCAACCTACTGCTGACTCAGCGGGAGAATACTGAAAATATAAAACGTATAAAGCAAAGAGTATTATAAGCCAAGATTATGTATGAATATATAATAAAATCTTTAAAATCATTCTATTTTTCCTTTAGTTTGTAAGGAGCCAACTCCTGCTGTAATAATGACATTCTATAACTTATTTTTACCATGTATTCTACCGACTTATTTTTCACATGTTTATCCAATAACAGGATATTTCTGAGATTGAAAAATGAGTGCGAGCATGTATAACCATACAAAAAGTAAAGAAAAATATTACTAGTTTAATTAAACATAGAGATGAGGAATGGAAACTTTGTTTCGATACAGGATTATAAATCCTATTACATGATTTGTGTGTGGGTATTGTAAAGATCTATACTCATTGATTATCTACGTACCCAGCTATTTTCCTGTATATGATGTGTGTGTGGGTATTGTAAAGATCTATACTCATTGATTATCTACGTACCCAGCTATTTTCCTGTATATGATTTGTGTGTGGGTATTGTAAAGATCTATACTCATTGATTATCTACGTATCCAGCTATTTTCCTGTATATGTGATCGCTTGGCTTGCTCCCAGATGAAGGAAATTAGCTGGTCTAATTTGGTTCACCAGCTATTCCGAAAAACTTGTAGGTTAGTTCAAGTAAAAGTAATTAAAGATACTAATAAACAATACTGTGTTAGAAAATAAATAATACAGTGTAACAAAATCCTTACCTTAATTCTGATGTGTAGTGACATAAATAAAATAGATAAAAAATTAAAGTTGATCAATTCATCCAAGTTTACACCAAAACAGGTGTTATTGAGCAATCTGTTTATAAAAAAATATCGTTTCATCCAATTCTATGGTTCTCATAGTGATGAAAATAGGATGAGGCCTCTGTACATCTGTTATAATTTTATATATGTCTTATTCCAACCAGCCTGATGAATCCTGGTATTAGATCGGCACTAGATAAGGCAGATGTAGTGTAGTTGATCTATTAGTATAATATCCTCTTTACAACTTAAAGACTGGTGTAGAGTTGAAGTATTAAAATATATACGAACCGTGTCTATTGATGAGGAAGTGGTTAGAATAATATGACAACATGAAGTGAATATTAGAAAATGTATTACGAGTATATTTACTTTAAAAAACGCACTTTTTCTACAAATAATTCATCTTTCTAGGTGAAGGTTATGCTTCGAGTGAGTTCTGGTCCCTTATCCGCGGAAAGCAGTAGGCTGGCGTCGTTTCTATTTCTCGACGTCAAGCAAAAACAAGTGTCATTGTATGACCCAACTACGTGTGGGACTACAAGCCCTGTAGACAGGCGAGTCGGGGTGGCAGCACCGAAGATGTTCGCCTTTGACGCTGTTTTTCCTCCGGACACCCCGCAGGTAATGATAAAAACTTGAAAGCTAAGGAAGATGTTGGTGGAGGAGTTAACCAAAGCCTTTGTCGTATTGATTTTAAGACAAAAATATCTAATGATTTTAGTTGTCGCTAAGCATACAGATGCGTAATGGACTATCTGGGTTGCAATCATTGCAGGAATCGAACCTCGAATTTGGCATTATAAGTCCTCAAGTTTATCAGTGAACCGCTGTAAGACTCTCGAATGATTTAAGCAGTTAGAAGCTAAACTCGGCGTTTCATGTAAATCATGTATCTTTATAACGTCAACTACTTGGTTTAAGCTATGAATCAAACATTCTTGAAAATGTCATTAACTTTCCATACTCATGCACTGTTAATTAAAATATCATTTATTTATTTTTTTACATTTGCTTTTCTTTTATATTGGCGCGCGAATTGGCTTCATGTTAGAGCTTTGGATGTCGCAACTGGTGAGTCGGATTAGAAGCCGTGCGAAACTACAAAATATTTCACGCAATTTAACCTGTGGTTGTATTATAAGAGTGACAGTAGATGGTGAGTAGTGGGGTGCTACGTTCCGTCTAGTCAGTAGCTCAAAATGGTGGACGATAGCCTTAGTAGCTTTGCCATTAAAACAAAATACAAAATCATTCTATTATGTCTGACTGGCAAGAAATATTAATACAAATCGCGATTGTGGGCAAGCCATGCTTGTTTGAGAGCTCAAATACAGAGCCCCCTAATGTATATAAGAGAAACTATAAAGGCATGCACGTTTTACATTTTAAAAAATCTTCTGTGTTTTTAAGACATTTATTTAATCCTAAGATAGACTATTAGATCGTAATATGCCAAATGCAAGCATTTACCTTTTGATGCTGATGCCAGGTGATAGGTTCGGGGGTTTTCTGTGTGCACACTTCCAACTAGGTATTAATATCCTATCCATTCGAAGCTAACTGTAAACTTCATCATCTCTTGGTTGAGGTATAAGATTTTAAGCATATCTTCAAAATTACATGTAGAGGAGTTTCTGTTGAGCGTATATTTGTTTCTAAACGGTATTACCCAGTATTTTCTCTTATAACGTATTTTACTTCTGCACTATTTCATTAATTGGTCTTTTTAATTACAAAAATGACCTTTAGAACGACGCTGATATTAAGCAGAAGTATTTATTTGTTAAAAGTAACTAAACTGTAATGAATGAAGAAATTAGGCGTATTATTAAAATGACGTCAGGAAATTTGGTAGGTTCAACCTGCCTACCTCAGTCATGCTGCAGCTACTGGTTTAAACTTTCTATATATATATCCAATATAACGTTAGACTTTTAAACGATGATTTTAATACAATCTGCCTACCTCAGTCATGCTGCAGCTACTGGTTTAAACTTTCTATATATATCCAATATAACGTTAGGCTTTTAAACGATGATTTTAATACAATCTGCCTACCTCAGTCATGCTGCAGCTACTGGTTTAAACTTTCTATATATATATCCAATATAACGTTAGGCTTTTAAACGATGATTTTAATACAATCTGCCTACATCAGTCATGCTGCAGCTACTGGTTTAAATTTTCTATATATATCCAATATAACGTTAGGCTTTTAAACGATGATTTTAATACAGTCTGCCTACCTCAGTCATGCTGCAGCTACTTGTTTAAACTTTCTATGTATATCCAATATAACGTTAGGCTTTTGAACGATGATTTTAATATAATTTCAGTCAGTGGTTATGAAAAGCCTCGATCATGATTTAATGGTTAGAGTCTTTTTCTCGGATTAGAGACGCAATGCTATCAAACACGGTTCGCACTTTCAGCTGTGGGACGATATTAAAATGACAATGAATTTCATTATTAGATTAAGTGTAATCACTTCATTATTTGCGAATAATAAGTTTATTACGGCGCCGGTTGTTGTGATCAATAATCATGTTCTAATATAATATTAGTGCTTGTAAACAATAATTTTGTGAACAAAATTTTATTTTAATATAACGTGAGCATTTATCAATCATTTTTATACAGCATCAGTCATTATGAACAAAATCTTATCTTGATATATAGTTAGTATTTGTGAACAATAATCTGATTAATTCCTTGTTAGCTCATCATTCAAATAAAATTGTTGAAGTCAATTTTTTTGTGTTAAACACTAAAACTAGTGTTTACAAAGTGTTTGGTTGATTTCCTGAGAAGGTTATCCAGAATAATTATAATTTCCAACTCAAAATGAAATTGTGAAATAAATGTGGACACATTTTCCATCCATACAGCTCATTTATTTCATCAAAGTTTCAAAGAAAAGTTAGGATTTATAAACGCCCGAATTAACTAACTGATCTTAAATGTATAGCCTACCTTACGAGTCGTCAACTTTATTTATGTATTTTTTTGTCAAGGTTGAGATTATATCAACGGCTCTGGTTGATGTTATTCAGTCCGTTGTGAACGGAATGGACGGCTGTCTCTTCGTGTATGGAAACCCAAAGCTAGGTACAGATATCATAATCCACTATACTTTTTCTTTAAGTAAAAAAATCAAGAGAGATTCACACATTTTACTCAGTAAATGTGAGTTTTTATGTAAGTAGATGTAATTTTTTATCGCAAGTTCAAAAAAATTAAATTTTTAACATTCAAGTTATGAATTCATATATGAAACGGTTCACAAAGTTTGACTACGGACTTAGAATACATATAGAAATATAGTGAAGTCTGAGCAAGCCACTAATACACGTTAAAATGATGACAATCTAGTTTAATATATGATACGTCAACTGCCAAACAATGATACCTTAATAGATAATATGTGTGATATTACGTTACATAAAGACTGGTAATTTGAATCACATTCTTCGTTACTGGTATAACACGCGTTTTTGACAAGAAGCGTAGAATTTCAACTGCATTGAACGCTATAGCTGATGAATCATTTCACTCAATATCAGAGCTCATCAGACTGAGTAACCAGAAACGGATTATGTGCTAAGAGTTATTATTACACGTACTGTGACCTAATTTTACATTTTAAGTTAAATTGTATTTATAAAACATACACTGTTAACTAACAGGATGATTTTTTTATACAACCTACATTTTGTACTTGTAATAACCCTGACGTAAGGCCCGTGAACAATAAGAAAGTTGACACTTGCATTACACACTTGGAAAGTTCAGTAGCAAATAATATGGTGGATTTTCTTCACGAAATTTTGTGATGTATCCTTCCTAACAGGTTCCCTGACTTCTATGGATGTAGCTCATCCTGGCTAATATTATTGGAATGTAACACACTAGCATACAATGGTTTAAGGATGTTGTAACTCGACAGTTGTATGGCATTTCTCAAGACAAGATGCATAATGTATAGTGTAATGTTGCAGGATTTCATGCCGTTCACTTATATTACAAATATAAACTCACCCTGCAATGTATATTTGTATTAACGCTGTGAATATAAGCTACATCTATAATTCACTGCAATATTATAAAATACTCTAACATAACTAGTTCCCAAATAGGTAAAACCTATACCATGATTGGAGAAAGTTCGTCGATTCAAGAGCTAGGAGCTACCCCTTGTGCTATTGCTTGGCTTTTTAAACTAATCTCAGAACAAAGAGAAAAGACAGGAGCCAGGTTTTCCGTCCGTGCTTCCGCTGTTGGGGTAACAGGAAGGAGCGAAACAATCAGAGACCTTCTTAGTGTTTTTGCTATCGGTAAGTATTGTTAAAAATAAACTTGGTTATTACACATCTGCAAGACTATTTTCTTACTTTGATAATCAAAACTTTATGCTTCATTTTATTTCATAATAAGTTTTATTTAGAAGTAAGAATCTTCGTCATTTGAAACTATTAGTAAAAATATCCCTGACATCTTAAAAGATATATGCTTCGATGTAAATGTTAATTACGCGACGTTTTATCTATTTAGAAGCACGCATTTTGCATGACAAATGCTTTTTTTTTTGGACAATTTCAGTTAGAAACGTTATACTGACACCAAGTCATTGGTGCAGATGTTCACGTTTAACAGTATAATTTCTTGTTAGTTGTACCTCTCAGTAGTTCTGATGATCCTAACCGCGTAGTCTGAACTGTGAATCAAGGATTCAAAGATTCAAAAACGCGCTCCACAGTTGTGGAGCAATGGGTGTGCTATAAGAGTGACGTTAAAATCTCATTATTTGTTTAGACAAGAGTAGCCTAAGAATTGGTGGCGGGTGATGTTGGCTAGCTTGTGAGAAAATTCTCAAATCTGAAACAAAACTAATGACCCTTTTTGATGGACATCCAGGTATCACTAACCTAACTTTCTTGAAATGTACTTTGTGTACTGACAATGATCATGAAAACATATTTGATTTTTTTCCATCAGCTACGAAGTAGAGGAAATGTTTTATATCAGTTGTGAATAAAAAACACGTAATTTTCAAAACGCCTCTAGCAAGAGGCACAATAAAATGTTTCGTGCACAGTAAAATGAATCATGAATTTTATTCGCTGAAAGGATATATATATATATCAAACAATTATTAGGGAAAACAGTAAACGTTAACTCAGTTTGTTGGACAATGCTTGAACAACGCCGAATGTAACCAAAGCTAGATTACCCCAGCGTTTCTCTACGGAAACCTAAGTTTATATACCATTACCTAACTACGGAAACCTAAGTTTATATACCATTACCTAACTTAAATACCCTATAGTTTCTATACCTAAATCTAACTTAAATACCCTATAGTTTCTATACCTAAATCTAACTTAAACACCCTAACCTTTCTCTACAGAAGCTTTAACTTAGTAATTTTACCATTATAGCAGAGGTTCTGTTGTTCATTTTTAAATTTAGCATTCGTTAAATGTTCCATAATCATTGCTCATTTATTACGATTACGTTTACTATTCACATCATTGATTGCATCAAGTACTTATAATTATTATATTTATTATCATTACATTTACCTCTTACATCTTTGATTGCATCAAATACTTATAATTATTATATTTATTATCATTACGTTTACCTCTTACATCGTTGATTGCATCAAGTACTTATAATCATTATATTTATTACCATTACGTTTACCTCTTACATCTTTGATTGCATCATGTATTTATAATATTTATTATCATTACGTTTACATCTCACATCGTTGATTGCATCAAGTACTTATAATTATTATATTTGATTTTCCTGGTTAGAACTTGTAGATTACAGAAATGTATAAAATTTCAGAAAAAAGTAACATAGTTCATGGTTAATTGATTAAATAATCTGGAGAAAACAGTTGGTTGATCATTTTTATATACAAGCCGTTCCTGTTACTTAGGCACTGATATAGCGGGTTCTTCTCCTGGCTTGCTACTACAGGATGACCCTGTATACGGAACACACTTGATGAACCAAAGTGAAATTCGTGCTCCTACAGCGGAGAAAGCTGCTTTTCTTCTTGACGCAGCGCTTGCTGCCAGATCTAAGTTTGGTAGGTGTCTTATGATATTTACTGGCTTATTAAACTTCTTAATGATACTCTCCCTAATTGCAATCGTATTACACAACTAAAACGTCTTATATTAATTTTAGTTACTTTTATAGCCATAACAAAATAACGTCTAAGGGTAAATACTACCATTTATGTGCTAATAATGATACCAAGGACAAAGCTTGCATTAACACCCTTAAGTCACAAAGTTCACACTAATAATCTGTGGGGCGAAGCTCATACTTACAACTTTGATTACTCTTACTAGCAGTCCCATCATGATTCACAGAGGTTCCAGCGTACCGATCAAGCTCCTTCATTATCCCTAATCATTTCTATAGCTAATTCAGGGGAAGGGGATGTATCTGAAAAAAAAAATCCCATGAGGACACTTGCCCCTGGTACCTGAGCACATGCACCACATTTGGTGTTGCTAACTTTTGAGTCGGGGTATAAACACAATTTCAAACATGAAACCCCTGGTAACCAGAGGTGGGAAGAAACACAAATATGATGATAGATTTCACTTCAGCAACTCTTAAAACCTATTTCTAGCTATCATCATGACTGGTTGGTCTTCCACGCTAATTTTAGTCACCTTTGGCAGGGGCCTACGCATTATAAGTAAGGACAACCCCAGGCTACCCTGAGTCCGTCTGATAAGTTTGTTCCTACTAGCTCCAAAACTGCGGGAAGAATACGCGTGCAAGTAAACAAATACACACAATGTCAATTAATATAGTATAACCCTATAAATAAAGTTCACATTTATAACCGTATAAACCAATTTCAACCTTATAACACTAAATACAATGTTCACATTAATAATCCTTGAGGCAAAGTTGGTACTTATAACGCAAGAGGAGAAATTCATTTGATAACTCTGTCAATCCTTATAACTCTAGAGACAAAGTTTACATTTATAACCATAGGAACAAATTTTCTTATTATAACCCTAAAATATATTTTCAAACTTTTTAATCCTACGAGCAAAGCTTACTTTTTAAATTCTTAGAACCAAAATTCATTCTTATAACCCTATGGGTAAAATTTATCCTTATAGTCATATAAACAAAGCTCAGTAGGTAAAGTGACCACATAGTTTGTTTTTTTATATATATATACCGTTAGGAACAAAACTCAATCAGGCTACCACTAAGTAAATAAACAACCATTTCAGAAAAAATGCTGTTTTATTAAATAAACATTAAAAGAGGGATACAAAATTATCACTAGTATTTAGTGAAACTGTTCTGTTCGATATTTAAGACAAAAGCATGGTTATACACCGTGTTCACAAAGATCTGAAATCTGGACCTAGTGTAAAGTGGTAATGCCGTGACCTTCAATTTATCGTTATGTGACTCAGGCTGAATAGGCTGGAGTCCCATCCTGTTTGATATGATGATCATTGGATTATTAACGTAATCAGGTTGAAGGTCTTGCTCAAGTATTGATTGTGATACGAGCGATAGAAATTACTATCCCTTCGAACACCACCAGCTGCGGTTGTCTAGCTACCCACACTGTAATGGGCTCCAAACGATTCGACAAAAGTTACTGGGAGAGTAGTTGTCAAATCTAGGTGTTCCAACTGTCCAAGAATTGTGCCAAAATAGAGCCGTTAGGAAAAGAAAATACAGTTCTCCAAGAGGCAGGATGGTGTGATGCCATATGTAATGCACATTGCTGTCAACGTAACATATTGCCTGAAATTAGGATTGACTTCCGTCTTGTTACTTTAAATATTGCCGCCCTTGTTAAGAGAGACTGCTCTGGAGCATCTGTTCTACACCAGTAGTGGCCGTTTGACGTGGGCCATTCTTCAAACTTTTCTTCACAGCATGAAGAGCCCGTTTTGTTAGTTTTAGACGCACGTGCCGTTCAGAAATTATTGTTTTCTGATGTGACTGTAACTATATTATGACTACTCACTGTAATGCAAGTGACTAGCGATTTCTCGCTGACTTGGACCGTCCTCTCATCGCCAAACTATGCAACCTCGCGAAAATACGGTTAATTCCCAGGATCCTTTCGTTTGTGGCATGATTATTATATTTAGTGGTCTTTATCGAGTATATCCGTATGTATATGTCAGGGGCTATTTACATATGTCGTTGTGGAGATAGTCAATATACATTCTTGGTGGGTGTCTTTTTGTTTACTGGTAAGCTGTGTATACTAAACATGAAAAATGAAAGCATTAGTTGAATAAATTGTAAACAAATTCTAAAGTGCTCACCTTAGAACTGAATTGCAGGTAGTTGTTCGCTACTTGAATTTTACAGAAATAGATAAATACAATTGTTTACAGTTTAATTTACTTACTTTAGTCGTTTCAAGAGCTTGTAAAATGTTTAGCGGATATGAGTTGTTCTAGTCCAATTTCACGAGTACTTAGGCTTCTTGGGTAGTGACTTGTGGGAGACAAAAGATTGATCTGTAACGCTGTTTTTACACACTTCTGATTTTGAATTTGTAATGACAAATCAAGAGGAATGTATAGAAAAAAAACATCTGCAGACGTTTAAACCGTAACTAACCTGATGAAGCACTACTCATATCTGTAACGCTGTTTTTACACACTTCTGATTTTGAATTTGTAATGAACAAATCAAGAGGAATGTATTGAAAAAAAACATCTGCAGACGTTTAAACCGTAACTAACCTGATGAAGCACTACTCATATCGTTGCATCTCTTAACTATGGCCCGACATGGCCAGGTGGTTAGGGCGCTCGACTCGCAATCTGCGGGTCGCAGGATCGAATCCCCGTCTCACCAAACATGCTCGCCCTTTCAACCGTGGAGTCAATCCCACTATTCGTTGGTAAAAGAGTAGCCCAAGAGTTGGCGGTGGGTGGTGATGACTAGCTGCCTTCCCTATAGTCTTACACTGCTAAATTAGGGACGGTTAGCGCAGATAGCCCTCGTGTAGCTTTGCGCGAAATTCAAAAACAAACTCTTAACTATATCTACGCTTTTAAAATGCATTTATTCAGTGCTAGTAATTATTAGACAAAATAATCAATTAGAATACATGCGAGAATATTAGAGTTAGTTACGAATTATACAACGAGAATATTGACAGGAAATAGCAGTTCCCTCCTGAAATGATTTAACGTGAATTGCCAAAATGAGAAATTTCACTGTGATCTGTTAAGTGCTGTGCAAATTATCATGAATCAAAAATAGACTGGTACAAAATTCTGCAACCATGAATTAATTAATTTTGAGCCTGTGTGGCCATAACCAGTTAATTTCAAACCTTAAGCATGTTTAATTAACTCAATTGTTTTCTAACTTTATAGATAGTAATGTCCATTGTTCGGGTTGTTAAGCTGAGGCCATTATTGAAAGTTCTATTCCAAGTGGATCAACGCTGCCTTAATACATTTTATACAACTTATGAAGACACATTTTTTTACTACTTGTGTAAAATTGAAAAAAAAACAACAACCATAGATAACTCTCATCATTTTATGCGCGCAAAAACTGATTCGAATTTTCTTCTCTTATCAGCAACCCTTCTTTCACAATATGTTTTTGTGATTACATGCACTGTTTTTGTTCTGTATATTACCCTTCGTATTACATGTTTATCTTCCATTCAGACTGATCTTGCTCTCACTTTGTTCTATATTAGAAGAAAGGAGGGAAAAAAAGGCGCGAAAGTTAGGTACACTTGTTATCTATTATAACCAGTCTTGAAATTTCTGTTCTGTGTGTTTTTTTGTTTCAGAAAAGGAAGAAGAGAATCGTAATTCACATTTTTTATTTACGCTTCACGTTTATCAGTATCGTTTTGAAAAAGGAAACCGGAGCGGAGGTAAGAACTTACAGATTACATTAGCTTTCAGATTTATGGTTCGTGATACGCTCAGTGAGATAAAACAGTGATCCGTTTGTTGCGATGATGAAATGGTGTGAATAAACTGTGACTGTGTTTGTGGTCTGTTGATAGTTTAAACTGAGGATTAATCTGTAACGTATGCAAGTTATATAAAAGAAAAACTTGAGGTTTATAATGATTTTTGTGTTTAATTTTTTCCTAAGCGGATTTAAACAAGCTCAAACTAAGCCTTTTGTAACTAGTTAGATTCTTGATGTTCATAATTTACTTATCGACAAAGGGATAATTGCCCAACTGAATTCCACCTCGTCCAAGCAAAAAATTAAAGCATAAAAAGACAGACAACTGTTGGAATTATATATGAATGGTGTGAATCATTATAAGTGGAAGAAATTGTTCCAACTGTCCAAGGTTATTATAATTGGTTGTTCTCGGCCAATATACCCATAGACAACGGTTACGTCCAGCTATGTAATTGTTGTGAATCATTACAAGTGGAAGAAATTGTTCCAACTGTCCAAGGTTATTATAATTGGTTGTTCTCGGCCAATATACCCATAGACAACGGTTACGTCCAGCTATGTAATTGTTGTGAATCATCGTAAGAAAATCTATATTGTTGCGATTGTTATTTAAAGTTAATTCAAATTAGATGCTAGTATCTAATGTTTAAATAAAGTGTTATTGTTCATTATATATATAATAAAGAGTGAGAAATGCCAACAGTTCTAACTTTTTAAAACTACTGTGAATATGCTTTGTAAAATAACTTTTTTATGTTTAGAATCACATGTGATACAATATATATTGGAAGTTGGGTAAGTGCATTATTTTTCTGTAACAGTATGTAAAAATACACTTCGTTGTTAGAACTATTTCCCACATTATATATTTAATGAAATAACATTTCATACATATTAATGAATTTTATAGTAGCTGGAGGCCGGAGTCGTCTAAACCTGATTGATCTTGGTTCTTGTGAAAAACTAGTCAAGCCACGAGATGGAGCTGGGGGACATAATCTCTCCTTGTCAGCTTTAGGAAACGTTATAATTGCACTTCTTAATGGACAGAAACATGTGCCTTACAAGTAGGAAACCTGTTTGAGGATTTTTCAAACTTTAGTTTTGTTATTAAAACATGATAAACAGAAGGTTATCATCCTACGTTGCTGTAATTATCAAATTCAAAACTATATACGTAGATATTATACAAGTATCTAGTTCTTAATAACAGGGAGAAAAAGTGAAATAACATTTTGCTACTAACATTTCTGCGAGTCTTAAAAATTCTTAATACGTATAGGACTATATTTAATGCATATTAATCCAAAAGGAATTTCTGTTTTTAGTGTTTTAATTATGTACCTGGATAGTGTATGTCGTTATTGTACGGCATTTCAAGTACGATAATTTCATGTTTGACATTACAGGTAATTGTAAAAAAACCTTGTTTTACATTAACATGCACGTGACCTTTCAAATGTTAGTATGCCTAGTTGTATAGAAGTGATTATCAACTTATGTCAGTGAGAGAAATATTTGACTGACTTGATTAAAACTAAACATTGATCAGATAGTCTTATTAAACCTTTCTGATGACTAAACGTGTTATACCTGGTTAAACTATTTTACAGAAATGTCATCACTATTGCATATTTTATTGTAAAGTATTTTAGTTATAATTACATTGTTAGCTTTCGTATGATCAGAAGGCATTTACAATAATTGAATGTGTATGTATGTGTGCAATGTTCATGTGTTCAAAAATACTAAAAATAATTGGTCATATGTAAGTAAAGTGTTTTGTGTTCAGAAGGTACTAATAGTGCTCGTTTGTATACGTGTAGTGTTCTCAAGTTCAGAATATACTAACAATAAACGGTTGTATGTGTTTAGTGTTTTTATATTCTAAAGATCATAATAATAATTGATTAATATTTGCTTTTTGTGTTGAATATCCTTATTTTCAGAAGACACTAATAATAGCACAGGCCTGCGAAGATAAAATTCATAAAAGTTGTTTTGGCTTTAATAACGGATTTTCTATAACTCAGCTACGCAGATTTTGAAAATAATATTCTTTTTTTTTCTATCGCGTAAGTATT
>NW_013666837.1:183136-203379 GCF_000517525.1 Limulus polyphemus | reverse complement strand
AATCATTATGGTTGTCAACAAAAATACAAAGAGACTGAAGAAAAGGGAAGAACATAGATGTCAAACGAATATGCATCCTCATTCATCCTGATATTTTGTAAAATCTACGTCTTTTAATCTCAGAACTACGGGTTGTGGTCTTTTTTTATGTATTTCGTTAAGACGTTTTGTGAAAAATCTGTACGTGATGGAAAAAAATGGATATCATTTTCGTATTCAGCGTAGAGGAATTACTGTAGAACATGTAAAAATATCAATACAATAAAAACATTGCAGGCCTGTGTAATTGGTTTTGTTTCCATCTCAAAAATGAGAATACGGCGTAAAAACAATACTGAATTTTTTAAAATAGAGACAGCAAGCTTACTCAGCTTCTTCGGGAAGCTCTCGGAAGTTTAACTTGTAGGGCAGCCATGATAGCTCATGTTTCTTCTGCTCCCGAACATTATTCCGAAACCCTAGCTACGATTCAACTAGCAGCGAGGATTCATCGGCTGAGAAGACAAAAGTTTAAAGTGAGTAAAAGTATTATCAGCACGAATGGGTTACCGAATTCTGAACGATTTAAACGTTTTGTACAAGAAAAAAAAAAGATGTGATTGATTTTCAACACTTCCGATCTAAAAATACTGTTTAGAGCTTTGCGTAAAGTATGTTACATTTGTTTATATAAAGCCAAATTTAATGTTGCATTTGTTTCATAATAGATATATATAGCCTATAAAATAAGGACAGCATCATCACAATGTTCATACTGTTAAAATGATCTCTTCTTCTGTCCATTTTCTTATCAGTTAAACGTATGATTTTTTTCATTGCATTGTAAAGTTATTTGACGTTATGTTTTAACTAAAGGGCTGTTTATTTGTATATTGAATAAAGGTAAAATGTGCGTGTGCGTTATACAGATGTCTCTGGTGTCTGGAATGAGTGTTTAGTTAGCAATAATTAGAACGTGATGTTGAATGAATAGATATGTTTAATTTAATATTTGGTCTAAAAATTTGATATGTTTTGAATGAAAATATCTAAACTGCTTAAAGCTTCTCGTGTAAAATTATAAGTCTTAAAATACAATGTAAAAAGTTGTACAAAAGAAATCATGTTACAAGTTGTGTTGTCATATAAGTTGTTATCAACTTACATTTATAAAGAACACTCTAAAGCAAAATATGGCGTCTTGTGACTTGTGTAAGAAATATTTATTTTCCAGACGTTTCGTTTCTGTAACTTTCCTAAGATCTACGAAAAGAAAATCGGAGATTATGTTGTGCAAATAAAATGTTACAATAAATAGTGAACTAACAATAGGACCAAAAACTAAAAACATGACAGTCATCTATCAAGTGTTTTCAGGTTTATTTGGCAATATAAATTGGTAAAGAAAATATTACCTTTAAAATATCGCGTATCCGTCAATTAATCATATAATCTTATTAGTCTAACTGTTTTAGTTTCCAGGGGCGACTATTAATCATATAATCTTATCAGGTTAACATATTTAGTTTCCAGGGGCGACTATTAATCATATAATCTTATCAGGTTAACATATTTAGTTTCCAGGGGCGAATATTAATCATATAATCTTATCAGGCTAACATATTTAGTTTTCAGGGGCGACTATTAATAATATAAGCTTATCAGGATAACTTTTTTTTTAGTTTCCGGAGGCGACTATTAATCGTATAATCTTATCAAGCTAACTTTTTTCAGTTTCCAGGGGCGAGCTCCAGCGAAAGTTCCAGTGATGATCGAAAGGTGTGCCGTCCGTTTCTGAAAGTTCACGCAATTACTGAAGACAACGGCAAGTCTGGCAGTAGCGATCCTGATAATACCTCCAGCAGTGAACAGTCCTGCGACACGGTGATTTTTGTCGGAGAACGGGGAGTATCTGTAAGCAGTTGTCACGTTAAGCGCAATGTTTCATTGTCACCACGGCCTACTAAACAGAATCATAATGGTCAAAGTGCTGTAATAACACAAGAAAGTGTGAATACTGCAAAATTTCAGTATTCATTCAATTCTAAAAATGGAAAAAATGCCTTCGCTTCGATGACTAATGCGTCATCAAGAAACGCATTGAGAAATTACAGTGTAGGTGAAAAAAACTCGAACGTGCGAGTTGCTGATAGAACTATAATAAACACAGTTGAGCCTAATGCTTTTGCAGTAAAAACAAAAAATCAACACCATCAAACAGAAAAACGATTGAATGAAAGGCTGCAGGCAGCTAATTCATCATCCACTAGTGATCATACAATAGTTTTACCAGAACAGGGTGGACTACCTAATCAATCAACAGGCCCTCAAGCTTCTAGAAAATATCCGTTCAAACACAAACTACAGTACATAAAACGGAATGAAGGAAAACTCTCTACTTCAAGTAGCCATAGCAACAGTGCCAAAACACATAGTACTCGAGACCCAAGAGTTCAAAGTGATGAGCTTTGGATTGATGGTCCAAGGTTTTGTAAATCAAAATTTGAAAATCTGTCACTTAAAAGTCTTCAGAAAGAACAATGGGTTGATGGACCTGGGTTCGAGTTTCATGGCCACATAGATGAACACAAAAAGCAATTTATTTCGAAATGGGTGGAAGAGCACTCGCAACATGTGCAACAAAATATAAAGGATTTGAAAGGAGAGGTTTGGATAGATTTCCCGCCATTGAAAAAGAATGTTTCGTGTACAGAGATGGAGGGAAACTCTTCAGATATAATAAAAAAGATGGACGTTTTGGGTCCAGAGAAGCAACAGAACATTTGTGAACTGAAAAAGACGGTTCCCCAGTTCCACCAAGATGAACATATTTCTGTTCAATATCAGAAAAAACTCCAAGGTAATATTCGTCACCACAACGAGGCGTTTCTAGCTTTCAATGAACACAATGTACCGGAAACGTGGCACCAAGAAACTATACCAACTATCGAAGACCACAGACACAGCGTAGCCTATGAATATCTTGATGACTGTAGTCGATCGTTTTACCTTACAGATGTTGAAGAGTGTAATGAGGGAGAAAATCAAACAGATCAACATGGGACTGAAGACACTAATAGTGATCAAGACATAGAGTTGTTTGAAACAGAAGGGGAAGGTGAATCAGTGCAAATGCAAGATTCTTGTCTCCAAGTCAATGAAGAAGATATCATTGTTGCTATGTTACAAGACAGTCCCTCCAAATGTGAAGGAACAAATTCGAACACTAAATATGAAATTCTTACCGAGCGTCCTCTCAAAACTCTGAGTAAGACTGATTTCGCCCTAGACTCATCATTCATGGATTTACAAGTTGAAGGTCTAAACAGTTGTGATCAAGAGTTTGCTACAAGCAAAAGTATCAGAGGGTTTCAGTCAATGCTGAGAAATGTGAATCGGGAATATTTAGATCTTACAGGCCTCAATGAGAAAAGGTATTTTATGAGAGAAACGGTTCCAGATGTACGGCCTTCTCTTTGCTGGGACTCTTTTGGAGATCAGAATTTGAAAGTCAAGGAGAAGAGTGACGATGAGTATCTAGAGACAACATCTCTCCCTGGTAAAGATTTCAAGTCAATCTATAGTGACAAAATTACCACAGATCCTGAAGTTTCAAGCACACTAAGCGAGCCAGTGGACTTCACGAAACTCCGATTACCATGTGACCAGAAACTTCTAGCGTTCTTGAGCAAACCCTCTCGTGAACCAAAGCCGATTTTGGCCGTTTCACCAATAGTGCACCAAACAAAAGAAAAATCTGCTTCCCTTGGTGAACTTGGAGATTTAGAACTTCAACAATTGAAAGGTTTTGAAACTCAATATCCTCCTCGTATGTTTTCCCATGAAGTAAATAAGAAAATGTTAGCTTTTCAAGAGACTGGAGAAAAATTACTATATTCCAAACCTTGTGAAATGCTGACAAAACAGCAAAGAAACTTAGACAGTCACAACGCACAAAGTAATAAGCATTCCATGCTTAATGCGAGATTTACAAATCCAAATACTGAAGTTAGAACAACCTCATGCGATATCACTCAAAGCGTTGATTCAAGTGGGTACAACCCACAACTGTGCATCCCAAAAAATGAAAATGAAATAATATTAGAAGTCAAACCACTGGATTTTACGAATATTGGCGCTTTACAAAACTGCAGTCATCAAAACTTTTCAAAAATAAAAATAGTTCAAGATTTTGGTGGCAGTGACGTCAAGGAAAGAGATCTGGCTTCCCAATCTCACTCTAAGTTACAACATTGTTCAACTGAGATCAACAACAAAAGCGTGATACTTTTCAGCAAAGTAAAACCGACTAACAATACCAAGCGTTTTCAGAAACTAGATAAACGTATAAAATCACCTTTTATTTCTTATCTATCTCGAGAAGGTGTGGCGTCTCTGTCGTTTTGTGATGATAATACAACTCAGACGATATCGGGTGACATTCAGTGTAGTTCTGACAGTTCCCCCAGAAACTGTCCAATAGACTCACCTTTAATTTCACCCTATGCTAAGATCACTCAGGCCCGTTCTACAAAGTCTAGCAGCGGGCGCGGAAGTGACAGCAGTATTGTTAGTGGTGAACCCAGAGAAGGGTCAAAGATACTGCCTCTCAAACTACATCAGCTCTCTGGGACAAGCAGTGGGTACGAGAGTATGATGCGGGACAGTGAAGAAACACCTGCGTCGTCTAGCCAGGAATCAGGAAACGAATGTGACACTGGAGAGCATCGGAATAAAAAGGGGGTTCGACGTAAGGCAATGGGTGAGTTAGAAAAAAAAAAGAAGAGTTAACTTTATCGTTTGGTTTAGTCCGTGCATAATTTTGTGAAGGTATAATGCTTAACAATATGTACAGAAGAGTTCGGACATAAAAGTGGATTATTTCAAGTTTTGAGAAGTTCGCTAATTTATCTGTGAGTAGGCCCTTGTCTGTTCCATGGTATAATCCATGAAATATTGTATTAACCTTTTTTTTTACATCTAAATATACTGATTCCTAATAGCTGCTAGAACCCTTTTTTTAAAGGCTTATCAACGATCTTGTTCTTAAAAGCTGGAATTACTTAATGACATTCTAATAAGGTAAGAAAAAATCAGTAAATAATTCAAATCTAAAGGATAACAAACACTTTTCTCTTTTTTATAGGTCTTGAACATCATACCAAGCCTTCCACTTTTCATCCTCTTGCGACCAAAACAAGTCCCACGTGTCGCGATTCCCCTCTTGTGATGACCAAAGAGCCCTTGATGTCAAAACATCACAAGACCAATGAATGGCACAATAGCAACTTACAGATTCCTGATGAAAATGTATGCTGCACGGGACTTCTGTGTTGTGGTGTTGGCTTCCGAAAGATTACCTCTGATTTGTCCTACGTATAACCACCAACCACTCAGAATGCACAGTTGGTCCATCCTATCTTTGTGCCTAAACAAAAGAATTAACATATTTAAAAAAATCACTGTCCATCAACAACTTAAGAAAAAATCGTCAAGAAGCGCAAATTCATAGTACATTCAGAAGTATATTTGTAACACTGGTAAAGATGTGGAAGTTGAAGAAATAACACGCTTAAAAGCAGACAAAATGAGTCCCAGTGTAAGTTTATAAACAGCTGTTTTCTAAAAGAATTTACTGTTTCTCATTTTACGAGTTTTTATTCCAAACAGGACCGGTTATCGTGAGCGGAGTGTGAATATGAGAATTCGTGGTTTGCGCCCTATTGTCGTTAAAATGTGCTTTGCACATTGGGGCCATAGGTGCGCTATAAGAATGACGGCCAAATCCCACTATTCGGTCATATAAGCTTAGTCCAAGATTTGGCGATAGGTGTTATTTACTAAGTGCCTTTTTTATAGTCCAACAGTTCTAAATTTAGTAGCGGCTAAACAAGGGTATTTGACGAATAAAAAGTAGTTTCGAAACTAAAAAAATATTACCCTAGTATATAATTCCTAAAATAGTGTTGCAATACTAAGTTTGATAACAAGGACAAATACCTGACAAATTACTTGTTGAATAGATCTGATAAACTACTTGTTGAATAGGTAATAACAACAAATATCTGATTAACTACTTGTTGAATAGGTAATAACAACAAATATCTGATTAACTACTTGTTGAATAGGTAATAACAACAAATATCTGATTAACTACTTGTTGAATAGATAATAACAACAAATATCTGATAAACTACTTGTTGAATAGGTAATAACAACAAATATCTGATAAATTACTTGTTGATTAGGTAATAACAACAAATATCTGATAAACTACTTGTTGAATAGGTATTAACAACAAATATCTGATAAACTACTTGTTGAATAGGTAATAAAAACAAATATCTGATAAACTACTTGTTGAATAGGTAATAACAACAAATATCTGATAAACTACTTATTCAACAGGTAATTACAACAGATATCTGATAAACTACTTGTTGAATAGGTAATAACAACAGATATCTGATAAACTACTTGTTGAATAGGTAATAACAACAGATATCTGATAAACTTCTTGTTGAATAGGTAATAACAACAAATATCTGATAAACTACTTATTCAACAGGTAATTACAACAGATATCTGATAAACTACTTGTTGAATAGGTAATAGCAATAAATATCTGATAAACTATTTGTTGAATAGGTAATAACAACAAATACCCGATAAACTACTTGTTGAATAGGAATTAACTGTGCAGGTTTATGGTCAAGTTATCTTAAAGAGATGATAAAACGCTCTAAATATTAATTCTTATAATGTTTTTTAAACTTACTGAACAGATATTTAACTTCATAAACATCGTAACTGTCTATAGTAAAAGAGCTTTCTTAGATGGCATTTCTAATAGCCGATATACTTAAGTTCAGAGCGTTTAAATCTGTCACATCATTTCTTCTGATTAGTATACATATATATAAGAGTTTTGCTTTTTTTTTCTGTACATATCTATGTGTCAGTTTTTTAACAAAATTTCTCCAATTAATCGCTAACGAAGAAGCAGTTCAGTAACACTTCAATAATAGGTAACTTCAATGTATTTGTTGCACAATATTTCCCCGAGTTACACAAATGTTAGACGTTCCATTTTCCCCTCAAAAAGCCACAATAGTGTATTGAAGAAAACCCTTCAGCGTGCTAACCCATTGTTTTGTCTCCAGAGGGACTAAAATATAGAATAATATTTTTTTTGATTATGTGAAAGGTACGATAAAAAAAGCGCCTCCTAACTTACTATAGTGAAAAACAATTGGATGGTGAAACTTATATTTAATAATCACCTATGATTATGGAACTAATAACAGGTACTCTGTAATATGCAATTTCTTACGAAATATTTATTTTGAATACCAATTAGCATAACAGCTTATCATAATTTTGAAAGATTAATTTGTTCGAATTATGATATATTCTGGAAAACATTGCAAGTGTGTAAAAGTGTAATTAAAGTAAGTATTTTCTGATTTCCTAATTACAGACTGACTGGTGAAATACTCCTGAACACAATGGTATTTAGGACTGGAATCAGCCAAGGGGGTCAGAAATCGTGGAAATAAATCAACTAAAATAAAACAGTTCTATAAATGTAGATTAACCATCGACTGAAGTCTAACGGATTTTAATGTAAAATAGTTTACTTTTTTCTCTGCAGATGAAACTTGCTGAAGTTTTCCAGCCTTTCTTTTGTACCCATTTAAAATATCAGTAGATGGTAAAGATATAAAGGTAAATGTATGTTTATGTATGTTATGTAATGTAGTAAGGTAAGTTGAAGGTTTTACTAGATAATATAATTTACTGTATTTTACTTTACTGTATTAAGCTTCCATGAAATATTATCAGGTCAAACATATCATGTATCACATGTGTTTTAAAGTATTTATCCAAACGACATAATAGTTATTTCACCGATTGTATATATATTCTGTTTACTTTTTAGCTTCCTCGTCCGATCAGATAGCTATAAATGTTTTTGTAACTAAACAATTCAATATTTTTGAAACTTTCAGTGAATAAAATATAAAGATAATATTTTACTCAAAAGCAACAAAAAATATAAAATTGTTAAGCTGTTTAAACGTGGTACCATCTAGTTATTTTTTAATATAACGTACTTTTGGTATTGAATTGTGATATTTTGTTAATAGCTAGATTACTTGGTATTGATAACTGTTGTGGTTTGGTTTGTTTGTTTTGAATTTCGCGCAAAGCTACACGAGGGCTATCTGCGCTAGCCGTCCTTATTTAACAGTGTAAGACTAGAGGGAAGGCAGCTAGTCACCACTACCTCTTGGGTTACTCCTTTACCAACGAATAGTGGGATAACTGTTGTGACGTAACGTCCTAATTAAGACGGAAATAATATTAAGATTATTCTTCAAGTACATTTCCCCATTGAACAATAAATATTATTATTTAATAATTTAATTCAGGTCTGTTGAACGTTAACCAAACCAAGACTGAAAATCAAATTAAATGTGTTATTTAATAAAAGAAAATGCTGTATAATAAAAAATGTTACTTGATATATATATATTTCGAATCATTCTTCCTGCCTCAAGCTTCATAAAATTATTATCTCCTATGTCTGTGGCGAAAAAGAATAGTAGCCTTATCCAATCTACAGTGACTATTGTTGTTCATATCGAGTGAAGGAACGGTTACAGCCTTCGGGGTTTTCTACTCTTCTTTGCCTGGTGTACTAATATAATAACATATGTTAAAAACGCTCACGTAACCTAAACCAGCACATATTCTTTTACTTTACAATCTTTTCTTCGTAGTTCGATAAGTAAATATCTATTAAAATATCTTTGTAGGCTTTTATTCTTTAGACAAATTTATATTGTGTTTTTTTGTATAATCTTGATTCTATTTTTTCAATTTTACTCCAGTGATCAGTTTTTCAAGCAATATTTGATTAACTAATTTAAACTATATCTTTCATTGTTACATGTTTCTATCAATTTGTCTACATTAAAAATAGTTTATTTCAATTTATTTAGGTTATAATTATTATGTTCAGATAGCTTCATGTAAGAAATTAATCATAATTACAAGCCTAGAATATGAATGTTACTACGACAAATGATGTACATTATGTGTGTGGGAAGGTGTAAAGGATATAAAATAAAATTACAAAATACCGAACAAATGTCTATAACATTTGAATATTGTATATTACTATTGTAGTTTCGGGCTCTCACCAATTCCTTATAAGTATATTACTATTACACTACACTAAAGCTGATTTTCTAAACAGAATTTGCACAAATTTAAAGTGTAATAATACTATCATTATAGAGTAAATAGATGTATGGTGAAAATAACCTTTTACTCGCACTTGTCGTCCTAGTTTCTCTGTGGTTGTTATTTGGTCAAGAGATCCGGAGGATCAGGTACACACCGAACCTATACTTCCTTCCTTGGCTGTTGTTTGATTGCTTGTTTCTCTGTGGTTGTTATTTGGTCAAGAGATCCGGGAGGATCAGGTACACACCGAACCTATACTTCCTTCTTGGCTGTTGTTTGATTGCTTGTTTCTCTGTGGTTGTTATTTGGTCAAGAGATCCGGGAGGATCAGGTACACACCGAACCTATACTTCCTTCCTTGGCTGTTGTTTGATTGCTTGTTTCTCTTCGATAAAGCCTGCACATTTCTACACCATATCCGTTAGGAATATCTATTTTTACAACATGCAACTCCTGCATGTTCGCTACGATTGCCTGCAAGTCCCATCGCAGTACAAACGAACGAACGAAAATCTGTATGGGTCTTTTGATCTATGACCTGGGGGTGGGGTAGGTACAACGGTGACCTCTTTCCCTACCCCTGTACAGTAGGTTAGTTTTTATTTCCCTTTTTTTCATTAATATACAGGAAAATGCTAATTTTATTACTGTATAAAAGTCAGTAGTTGTGCTCGAAATTAGCTCCAAGCCCTCTTTCTGACCCATTTCCTTGGGCCATGTCCAACACCATTAGCATTTTCATTTCACTTAGGTTTGTGTGAAAACATTCACATACAGTTCCGTTGACAATCACATACGTTCACTAAATTAATTTGCTAGGATTGTATTGTCCAAATACAAAAAAACAACAACATTTTATTCTAATGACATGAGTACGAGCTAACTTTAGGTGGTTTACTTATGCACTTATAGTAAGTATATATTAGGAAAGATACTTAGGTCTATTTTGCATAGGTAATGGTTGTAGATTAGCGTATTTATGTGAGAAATTTGATCATTTTGATCAGGGTACTCTGAATGCTGAGGTTAGAAGTAAGTTTTGTAATTTACTTTTGACCTGTGTGGGTGCAATAAATCCATACCGGACATGCGTATTTTATGACTGGTTTTATATACATAGTGTATATTTGTATAACGTTTTAAGCTGTTGTTTCTTTATTTGTGCCTGACAAACTCCTAGCGTCGTTTTATGTGTTGCCAAACTCTATTTCTAATTTCTTTTATATGGTTGGTTCACGTTAGTTTGGAATCATAGACCAGTCCTAGAAATCTTGGAGATGTTGCAGTCTGGAGTAGAGCTCCGTGTAAGTATATACTGTTTTCGGTTGGTTTGATGAACAGTACTATTCGTGTTATTAGAACATTTATTTTTTTCTGTATTTTTGACAGTATGCTAGTATTCTGTTTAACTGTGGTTGTATATTCGTAACTGCTATAGAGGGTGTGGGGGAGCTCTTCCAAATTGCCACATCATCCGTGAATTGCGAGGCAAAGCCTGCATTTTGTTCTTTAAGCAGCATATTGCTAACATACATACTGAATAGTATAGGGCTAACCTACCTCCCCTGGGGTACACCCACTTCTGGAGTAAAATACTCAGAGTAGGTACCCTCTACTTTTTCTGTTTTTCAGAAAGTTGGACAGCCAGCGAATAATACCGCGCGATAGTTCCATTTCCACTATGTGGAACCTGAGACCATTGTGTCATACGGTGTCAAGGTTTTCTCCATATCGAGAAAGCAGGCGACAGTGCATTCATTTATATAAAGCTATCTGCTATTGTTACTGTTAGGCTAACTAGATGCTCCTTTGTTTGTCGGAATTTTCTGAATCCGTTTTGTATTTCTGGTAACTTAGAGGTGGCTCTCAGAAATGTGAATAGTCTATTGCTAATTATACGTTCTAGGAATTTGCCTATACAGCTGTTCAGGCTAATCAGGCGGCAATTGTACGGTTTATTCGCTGGTTTCGCTCCCATGGAACACTATGTAGAATATTATAGGTGTTTGGTTGTGTTTGGGCAACCTGGGAGGTTCTGATGTTATCTAGACCTCTTCCTCCTATGGAACAGTTTATCTCATCTCATTGGGGCTTAGGTCTTGGAGACCTGGGAGGGTCAAGTGCTAGTTTGACCTTTTCCTCCCTCCTGAACTATTGTTAGTTGTTGATCTTTTGTTTGGTTATTAGATAAGTGGTTGGATTTCTTTTGGTTTCTCTGTTGCTACCTTCCTTTTCATGGCCATGACCGTTTATTTTGTCTGATTATGTATTAGTTAGTATGGTTATTGTAGCTGTGTTCTTGTTTGTGAACTTACAACTTATTGTGTTATATGAGGAAGTAAAGGTGTAAAATGTTGAATAGTGAATAGTCTTCTTGATTTTGTGGGTTTTGGTATTGTCTTATAAATTCTTAAAATATGTTATTGGCTGCTTCTGTTACTTGATTTAGTGTTTCGTGTTGTTGTGTTGTGAGACTTGTGGATTGTGTGTTTTTCACTTGTTTATGTGTTTCTTGAGTTTGAATGTGTTTACGTGCTGCCTGTGCATATGTGTATGATGTAGACTGTTTGTTTGTGTTTTGGGTTTCTTGAGGTTTTGGTGTTGGTAATAGAGGTGTTCTTCTTCATGTTCTGTTTGCTTCAGGGTTCTGTGTGTTTGTAATTGAGTTATTTTGTATGTTAACTATTCGTGTTTTACTTAGGTCGTCCTTTGTAATTTGCTGTGCGATGCTGTTGGCAGTTACAGAGGCATTCTGAGTTTCTGTGCTCTCCCAAAAAACCAACACAGCGTGGGAGAGCTTTACATGCTACCGTCACATGTCCATAGCGTTGGCAGTTGTAACACTGGGTTACAACTATCACTGGTGTTTTTGTTGGTTCTACTTTGTAATTATGATGCCAGAGAATGATACCTTTTAATATCATGCTCTGAATATCTTGTATTTTCTGTACACATACTTTAACTATGTTTGAAAGTTTTTTGTGTTTTGTTTGAGAAAAGTCTTTCAATTTTCGTGTATTTTATGTTTATGTGTGTGAGTTAATTTTGGAAGCTGTTCGTTTGTAATGCTGGTGTGTATATCTTTAATCACAAATGGTTTTGGATCAGATCGTGTTCCTGGAATATGTATGGTAATACTTCCTGGTGCGAAAGCACCTTTAGGCCATTCTTGTAGATGGCGGTTGAGGTCAGCGGCCTCTGTTCCTTTATCAAGGACATTGCCTTTGGTTAGTCGTTTAATTGCTACTATTTTGACTTCCAGCTTGCACCTTTTAATTTCTGACGCAATTTGTGGCTTTCTGAAGTTGTCCTGTAATTCCTTGTATGATAACAGAATATTTTGATGGTTGATTGAGTGTTTTGTTTCCTTGCGATATTGTGTCTGTTTCTGTGTTATTTGTTTGCTCTTTTTTTATGTTATTAGTGTAAAATCGTTTGTTTCTTCGTCTGCTTCCATAGTTTTGTGTGACCGTACTTGTGTTTCTTCGTTTGCTTCATTTTGTTTCATTAGTTGTGCTTGTGTATTCTCGTGTGTTTCTTTATGTTGTACATATAGTGTTTGTGTGTTATTGTGTGCTTCTATGTGTTCTGCATGGTGTGTTTGTATATAGGCATTTTCTTCCTTTTGTTCATGGTTATCTATAATCTCTATATCTGTGCTAGTGGTATTTGTTTTAGGTGAGTTGCTTTTAGTCAGTTTTTGTTTTTTCCTTTTTCTCATTCTGTATGATAAATCCTTTTTTGGCAAAGACTGTTAAATGTTGTATTGAGGAGTTAGTTCAATACTGTATATATATATCCGTGTCAGTGTAAATTACTTGTACCTGATGATCACAAAACCTTGTCGAAACGTTGTACATTTGCTGTTATGTTAAACTTATATTAAAGTTTTTCTTCATTACCCATTCAAGCCGTCTCCAGCCAATATTAGTATGGAATAGTACAACAACCACATAAAGCGGTTTGAACCGCCCGCTATAAATGTGAATCGATCGTACAAAATCAATTGTCAAAGCAATCTGCACAGATGACAATCTCAGCCGTCGATTCGTATCCAGCATGGCGTATGTTGCTATTCACAATATCAGTAATATTTTTAGTTGAAAATTGTTTAATCTTTATGAGAAAACGAACACAAAATTACACCATATCGCTTCAGTGTTTACACACTATAAGAGACAATTGAACTTATTCAAGCTGACGATGATTCTGGCTCTGGACCTGAATTATCTGACGATGATTTTAAGCGTGATATGACTGAAAAAAAATACACGCCTAAAGGGTTAAGTTGTGCGTAAAATACAGAAGTATAGCCTAATGACATTCAGGATACAAACATACCACAAGCAATATGGCTGAGTGAAGTTAAGGATACCCGTCAAGTGCAGGAATTATGAAAAGAATAGATTCAAAATAAAGTTCATCAGCAGAATTCATGTCAAGTGCAGGAAATTATATTCAGTTTATTTCAGGATGCACAAAAATACACAGAGAATAATATCATAAGGCTCAAAATGTTCATAAAATATATCAATGTATGAAATGTAGCCAAATTATACGTTAGCTTGAATAAAAATTGTATTTCTTGTAACCTCCTAAATTCAGTGGAACACGCAGACACTTTATGTTACTCTATTATTAACTGTTAGTTTAAAACAAATTAACAGATTTAAGATAAACATCCTGAAAAATCAAAAACAATTATAAACAGAATACAAGTTTTCATTATCATGTTTTTTTGTTTTTTTGTAAACAGTTGTCTTACAGTTCTTATAAATGTGTTTTATAACTCATTGGTTATCTTAACATATCAGTCAACGTTTAGGCTATCTCCGTTTCGCTTCCCTCAAGTTTCAACTACTTTATGAATATGTTTTCAGTTTAAAGTTTATTATAATTGTCTAAAGACAAACAAGATTGTTCCAGAAACAGTTTTTCTGGGAACACTGAATGTACAGATTAGATGAGAGTGTACGCATTACAATGACGTTAAAGGTATTTAGATGAAGGAGAGATGGAACACAAGACCTCGTAAAATAATGGCCACTCACAGTCTCTCAATAGACAGTATGTTATAAATGTCATTTACCAAATGAGATACATTCGATATCAAAAATTATTACCTGAGGAACAGCTGCAAAGTATTGTCATACATATTTCCAAGTAGATAGAGATAAAAGTTAACAGTAATGAAGATAAATGGTCAGGCAACAAAAGACACATAAGTCATTGTAACCTTATTAGGCAATAATTATAAATCTAATATGACGTAAAACGTAGAACAAACAATGTATTTCCGTATATGTAGTTGAATTTAAGTCGGGCTAGACACGTGTGGGTTTATGGGTAGCTTGCTCGGACTGTGAATCCTAGTATTTATGATTCACGGCTCGTTGCTGCCCAAATATGCACTTGGCCGATTGAAGACACGTATGTACTAAAGAGTGATAGTCCAACTGTTGCTTATTAACTGTCCTTCCTCTAGTTTTATATATATATCCTAAAAAAACCAAGGATAGGCGGACACTAAGGCCCACGAAGACACTGTGTCTGTCATGGAAACTAATAGATGAAGTGTTGCCTTCTTCAAAGGATGCAGCTTATTATACAACATAAACAGGTAAAAAAATAGTGTAAGAGTATTGTCGCAGCAATGGGAGGCAAACCACGAACCCTCGGGTTCACAATCGGGCTCACTAATCACTAGTACATGCGCGGCCTTTCCTCTTGTCTATCATTTAAAAATTAGTGACGGCTAAACGCATATAGCCCTTTCTGTAGCTTTTCTCAGCTATTCTGAAACAATGAATGAAAATAAGTCGTCTTACATGTTTGAGATACAAACGTTAAAAAACTCAAATTTCCAGATATTATTGTGTACCCTTCTATAGAACTACTAGCTTATTTAATTTTATCTGAAAGAATTAATTGATATGTTTTTACAGGAAATACAGAAATATATATATGGTGACAACTTTCTTTATCTTTGTTTCAGAAATTTGGTGCAAAACTACACATACAAAGCTATCTTTAATTTTGAGCTTATAGACTAGAGCGTAGGCTGGTCAACAGCACTCATTGTCAGTTCTTGAGCTACTCTTGTCTGGCCGAATAGTAGGATTGACCGACACTCTAATAGCGCACCCACAGCTTCAAAGTTCGGAGCATGTTATTGTGGTAATAGGTAGTGAACCGTGAATCCTCGTACTAATAGTCCAAACATGCCAACTACATGACACTCAGACATCTATTGGCCAAAAATAAAGTAATAGTTTAGATGACGTGAACTGTTAACATGACTGAAGTTTGTGTTGCAAACTTGTTTTAGAACTGAATGTTTCTATATTTTGCTGGTATTGTTATTTACATGATCTATGATGATTAATTTATTAATTTTTATTAAAAAATCATGTACATTGATTGTAAGATTTTTTGACAGGTCTTAGTTTTCCATCTTCGTTACTTGTAAATTGTTTTATTAGAAATGTCCTTTGCGTTCTTTAGGACTAAAAGTTTACTTCCTTGTTACTTATTAGTTCTTTTCGATGGAATATGATATTCTTAGATACACTGATAACTTCACAGTTATATGCAGTGACTAGAGGAATGAGAGAAAAAGACTTTGCAGAATTAAAATTAGTTTCCTATCTGTCTAAATTCAAGGAAGTTACTAGACAAAATATGCAGTGGGCAGGTACGTGCACATGATGGGATGGACTGCATTAAACTCTGAGGTCTCGAGAGAGTTCTGTTTCAGAAGGAAATCTGGGCCATTCTATAAGCAAAAAACAGGGGAAGGGCACATCCCCCGAGTACTGTCAAATCTCATTATAGAGACTACACAAAATTACATACATATATAATTACATTTTCATAGGACAGTTTAGTGGCTCCAAATGGGAAAGACCTATGGCAATAGGTAACTAGGATGCTAACAAGTTAGTCACATTTTTCAAGAAATTTCGTTCTGTATTGTAAACCTTATAAGCACACCTGTTCTCGTGAAAATGATAAACATTTTACAATTTTTGTAGTTGGGCATTTGATTCACCTTTATAAATTAATAAGGAAAGAAACGCTTGACATATTCTCCATACCATATTCCTCCTTCTTTTACCTTCTGGTTGACCTCAGCCACTCTTAAGCTTTATATTTAAAAATCCAATTATATATGTATACAAATATAAAACTATGTACCAGTTAATCATATGTAGTAGTATGCTCCTGCCCCTGTGAAACACTTATAAAGCTAGGTAAGTAGATGAGACGGACAAGCACAGCCCAATCTTATTACTATAATGGACGTAGCGGGTATATATGTGTATCTATGTATGTGACCGAAATAGTAAATATAATGTGGCGCCGTCTATTGAATGGCACCGCAAACAAAAATCCATAAAATATTTCACATTTTGAGTATTCAGGATTCAGCCAATTAGAAAAATAACTATGGTATGTGCAACAACCATTTCTTTATCACAGAACACAATTTTAACTAAAAGTACTCCCCTCACAACAAGAAGACGACTTTTACTAGGAATGTACGTAAGAGTTTGATTATATCTTTATTGATATAATTTGTAAATACAGTACTAATAAAATGGAGTTCTTTAAAAAAACTGTAATTTTTTTCAATAAAGGATACCACTTTTAATATATAAAAAACATTATAGTTTATATCAGCAACTTCCGAACACTTTTCCCGTGCAGTGTAGAAAATGTTTACTTTTTCTGAAAATGAATACTACGATTATTATTGTAACTAGCAGAAACGCTACTTGTAGGGTGGCGTTTCTGCTAGTTACAATAATAACACAACAATACGATTTCATAGCACAAATTATAGATACATGTATAATTTTCTAAATTATTGATTTATTGATATCAAACATTCAGGATACCAAATACTTAGTTCTACTTTAATCGTGTTTTAAGTTGTACATTACAAAGAAGTAGAACACTTTTAGTTTTATCATATATAACCTTTCTAATGATATGATTTATAGAAAGACAGCCGTTTTAATATTTACCCACTGCTAGTTTAAATTGACTTCAACTAAATACTTTGAGGTTTAATAACTTTTAACTTACATTTCTTTGGTCTTAATTGACATGAGCTTATAAAACCCCCTTTCCTGTGTTACGCGAGTTTGTCAAGATTGTTTGTTTGTTGTTACGCCCACAGCTGCACAATGGATTATCTATGTTGTGCCCACCACTGACTTAAATACTTTGTTTTTAGCATTACAAGCCTTCTGATTTACTGCTGTGTCACTGAGAGGCTTCAATCAAGTAAAAAAAGCTCATAAAAATCGCAAAAGGCAAAATGAAAAACTGAAAATTTGTATGTATCTCTCCATGGACCCAACAAACCTTCATATCAAAGTTGGTGACGTTCCATCAAAAGGGGTAAAAATGCGAAAATGCAAAACTGAAAGTTTTTTGTATCTCCTCATCACCCAATGAACCTCCATACCAATTTTGGTGAGATCCATCCACACCCTGCGAAGTAGTTACATAGACATACAACAGACAATACTATTATATTTATAGGTTCATGATATTGTCAAACTAAACCTCCTGATTGATAGAAGAACCATAGGTTTATAAACCTCAGATTTTAAAAATAGATAAAACAGCTCTTGGTTCACAATTTTTGTAGTTTCAATATTTTAAACTGAGTATTAACTGTATCGTGTGTCACAATCTTTTCATATCTTAACATTTTTGACCAAGTTAAACCATTTTAGCTTCACAATTATGTCACTTTAGATAAAATACTAACACATTTTATTAAAACTGGATTAAACGAATGTGTAAAACACTTATGATTTAGAAAAATAGCTCTTTACATTACAACCCTGTAAAATACTAATTTGTGTATCTTTTACAAAAGAGTAAAACTTTCATGATCACATTGTAAAACATTTATAGTTCTACAAGAGTATGACGTTTTTAAAGAAATCATAGAACAAGAAAAAGATACGTTCAGATAGGATTTAGAATTTCTGGGGATATTACCTGGTATTAATGGCATTGAAAAAAAAACATTTTGCATCAACTTGAGCTACCAAGCCTATCCAAAAAGAGACCAACTGCAAGTCGTACCCCAGCCAGGTAAAAGGTAAGAAGTGAGAACCCACGGAACACAAAAGTCAGCGACATAATCCAGCCAAGTGCCCCAGGCAACAGTATGTAATATAAGGATCTCTATTAAAACAACAACAACAAAAAAAAAAAACAGGCTCAAGACATATGTACACAAGTTGCTTCCATAATATGTTTGTTCAATTGTTATATAGCTGAAGCAGCTGCAAAATGAAACGAGTATTTATGATATTCCATAAGAAAACATACTGAAGAGTTGTCCGACACAGCACTTATGGAATCCTGTGTGATTGGCCAGTAAAAATTGCAGTGGGAAGCTGTCATCTTCTCACACTAAATGGCTTATGAAAAATGCAAGGAGTTGGTGCCTTAGAAATGACAGCCTTATGATGGTGCATTTTGCAGTATAATATACACTGTAGGACTATTGTCAAGATGCAGTCATTAGGCAAAGCATGTCTGGACATGGGGATATGAATTGTAACAATGTGGTTAGAATCCAAAATCGTTTTACTACAGTCTTGGCCAAAATGTTTTCATACTGTTATATATATTGATGTTCTTGTCAACAGGCATGGAGTGGTTATTGAGTAAATGCCCGTGTAATAAGAGAGAAGGTATCATATAATCGGACAAACATGTACGAGTTGTTATTCTGGTCTGTATAAATTGTTTTGAGCATTTGTTCGTTAAAACACCCATATAAATCTTGTTTTATATAAATGGGTTTGCTTTTGGTATAATCGCTTTCGAAACAGATCAACACTTTGTTCAGACAATTTCTCTATACTTAGTGTATAGTCATGCCTTGTCACGTGTTAGAGGTTATAGTAAGTCAAATTGTTCGACTGTTCAGAAACAGTATGAAGCAAACAGACATTGCCAGAAAAGTAGGGTACCCCCAGTGTACTCTATCCAGAACTCTGAAACGTCATCAGACTACAGGAAACGTTGTTCCAGGAAAGTCTACTGGTCGACGCAGAAAAACTACTGCCCGAGATGACCGTTAATCAGATTAACACGTCAAGGTCAGGTTGAAAGAAGTCTTGCAACAGGTAGGCAAGAAACATAATTATTTCCATAGGATCCAGAAGATCAGTGAATATGAGACTGACCAAACAAGGTTACTTTGCAAATCGATATCAACCAGAAATCACCGCCGTCACCGTGTTACTTGGTCAAGACAGGACATTGGCAATATATCATCTTTTCAGATGTGTTCTGTTTACGGCTTACTAAAGGTAATGGTAGGATTCGTGTTTGTCATTTGCCTGGAGAACAGATAAGGGAAGGCTGTCTTTCCCACAGGGAACACACTGGAAGTGGTGCAGTACATATTTGAACAGCTATTCATCACGGTGGAAAAACTGCTCTTCATATCCTCAAGGGAAACGTCAATGACACCTCCTACAGGCATCACATGGAAACGATATTTCTGCCATATGCTGGGACAAGGTTTGGCAATAACTTTGTGTTCCAGGATGAAAATTCCACTGCCCACAGTAGGTGTATTGTAAATGACTATGTTACAAGATTGTCATGGCCAGTAAAGTTTCCAGATTGTAATCAACTTGAGAACTGTTGGGCAGAACTGAGGTGTACAATTGCTCACCACGACCCTAAACTATCTACTGTAGCTGAGTTTCAGCGCCTTCTGCAACTTGGCAACTTGGAATGAAATCACGGTGAATCACATCAATAACCTCATTGATAGCATGCGACGTCGCCTTTCGGAGATAATTAGAGTACGAGGAGGACAAACCAAGTACTGAATATTTATAATTTGATGTTATATTTTGTCATTATATATGTTTGGTAAGATTTTGTTGTGATAGGTGAGATGCTGAATTACACATCTTTCTACAGGTGTCTGATAAAATTGTTTGCTGTTCTAATAAATC
>NW_013666837.1:178326-182207 GCF_000517525.1 Limulus polyphemus | reverse complement strand
CCTGTCTCATTATACAAATTACATATGTAGATGTTTAATATAACATGCATTTCTCAGTTTGACAGCGTTAAGTGTTATTGTAATCCATCTTAATAGTGATGATCTTATTTGTTACAAATAAGCAAACATTTTGGCCAAGACTGTAATTACACCCTACCTCTAGAGCATTGAATGGAACATTTAGACCTTTATTTTCTTTCCCATACCTCCTGACACTTGGGTGGTACCACTGGTAATGGAGTTGGCTGCTTTACCTGTGCAGTGGTTAGATTTAGCACCAGAGGGATATTTGGTGCTGGCGTTAACACCAGAAGGTATATAACCATGGAAAAAGTCTCTCTGACTGGAAACGTAAACCCAAGGAGTCTGATCATAAGTGATGCCCTAAATGATATTCTTAACCTTTGATGGTGTAAAAATTAAGGGTATGGCGATACAATACAAGTATCGTATCGTGAAGATTGTATCGATACATCGTCCAATACGATATGATTTATGTATCTTCACGAAATTTGGCAAGCTCTCAGTAAACATTAAAAGTCTTTTGTAGATGAAAAATTCAGATTTTCTAATAAAGTATTTTTGCTAAAATTTAATGATTCAATAAAGGAAGATGAGTATTGGGTACTACATGTTGTCTTCATTTCTTTTATCAAAAACATTACATGCAAGGCGACATAACAAACTAACAATAACAAAAAGTGTGAAATACTTAAATAAGACAATGCAAGTAATATTGATAATAAATTACAGACAAGACTGTCAAACTTTGTAACAAACCGTTGGTAAAACTTTTGTATCTAGATACGTATCGTATCGACTACTATGATTAGATACGCACCCATAGTGAAAATTTACAATTGAATGAATTGAACTACATGACTCGTTTAGAGATGTTACCCATTTTCGTCACGTTACTTGAATTTTAAACGCACCACACTCTTGTAATGAAGCGATGGAGTTGAACTCCATCGTTCAATAGTGATCCCTTACGAAGCAGTTTTGGAAGCGCTAGTATATATTCGTATGTATTCTTCTTTAGAGACAAGCAATATATATACATATGTGTATGTATAATAATGTGAATCATTGGATATATCTTAAGTAACATATTCCATTCATTTACCAAGGTTAATTTTGTATAATAATCTGAATCATTGGATATATTAAGTAACTATTCCATTCAGTTACCAAGGTTAATTTTGTATAATAATGTGAATCACTGGATATATCTTAAGTAACCTATTCCATTCAGTTACCAAGGTTAATTTTGCATGCAATCTAATAAATGAATCTATAAGCCTAGAAATACTGACTATTAGTTAATAGAAAATATAGGAAAACCCAACTGGTACGGCTTCAAATACTTTTAGGAACCATTACTCCGTAATAAGACATTTTTAGGTCTATTTCGAATGGAAAGGGAATAACTGCAGTAATACATTCTGGATCAATTTTATTTGGCAAAGTATGCTGTAATAACCGATACTTGTCAGCTTAGTTTTAAAATTTACAAACTTGCTTTTGCAATAACAAATTCAACAAAAAAACAAAAACCTTTCTAAATTTTATTCATCTTATGATGCACTTACCTAACAGTTCGTTATATAAATGATAACTATTTTGGTTAACTTTTATTACATGGTATATTATTTAATTAACGGTTTCGCTTCTATAAAAATGTAATATGTTTTTTTAGGAACTGAGAATTAAATTAATCAACGTTTGATTTCCATTATCTCTAATCAAAGATCTATACAAATAAAAACACTCTTCATTAAATATATTGCTCACACATCTCACACTAATAGGCTTAACACACTAGCGTTCATTATTATCCGTCCACACCATGATTATCATTTTTAAAATTTTATTATATTCCCTGTCATTAACAAGATATATATATATATATGTAGGTTTTAATAAAAAGATGTACTTATGATTATATGCAAGAGAGTGATTGCACGTGATAAAAAATCGGTAGAGTTAACTGTTGTCAAGATGCATTAGATTGCTAAACCAGTTGTCATGGTAACGTTCTATACCAAATGTTTTTTTTTTTATCTTCATCAAGTTTTTATAGAAACAAAAATATATATATCCTAATGGGCTACAGTGAACAACATAATGGGGAAAATAGCAAGGCCATATTTCAAAGAATAAATTTTCACTGACTTGATAATAGTTAATTGAATGGGCTAGAACCGAGGTTCACAGAATACGGGCTTTATTAAAGTTAACCTTCAAATTGGTCATTTTACTGTAAAACGTTATTTGTTGCCCCCCAGTGGCACAGCTGTATGTCTGCGGACTTACAATGCTAGAATCCGGGTTTCGATACCCGTGGTGGGCAGAGAACAGATAGCCCCTTGTGTAGCTTTGTGCTTATTTACAAACAAACAAACGTTATTTGACGTGTTAAGAAAAAGGACCCACTTGCGTGATTAATAAAGAAAAGGAAGCAGAGATTCGTTTATTTTCTTAGCGAAAAAAATAAATAAAAGTTCTGAGAATTAAAAGATATTATTTATTTTCTGCTGAGCCAATAATAGCACGCTTGAGAATTCCTAAAATAAAGTGACAACTTTCATCTCCCCCATGTTGAAGAGTCAGGCTTTTATTTTATCAGATCAGTAACTAGTGTTTCTATAATGTTTGGTTTCAAAGTCAGATAATTCATATAAATGTAAAATATATCAAACCTTGCAGCTAAGTTTACTGATATGTTTCCTTGGCAAGTTTATAAACACGTTACCGCTTTCTCAAGTATTTGAAAAGCTTGATACTACGTACACTTCCTTAGTACTAGCTTACTTGCATGATGTATAAGCACAAATAGTGCTTAAAATATAGGTTCTTACTTGAATGTAAAAATACATCCTGTTTCTTGCGAACAGAAGAATTTACATTTCATTTTCTCAGTGCATTTGTGAAGAGTTTGTTCAGTCAATGTTATGTGTAACCACTTTTGTTTGGAAAGTAAAATCATAACTTTATAAACTGATAAAAGCTACATATCCATACGTACCCAGTAAAAACTGATCAAAGCCACATACTCACACATCTCCAGTATAAACTGATCAAGACCATATGCTCACACATCTCCAGTATAAACTGATCAAAGCCACATACTCACACGTCTCCAGTATAAACTGATCGAAGCTACATACAAACACGTCTCCAACACAAACTGGTTGAGGCTACATATACACATGTCTCCAGTATAAACTGATCAAGGCCACATACTCACACATCTCCTGTATAAACTGATCAAAGCTACATATCCACACGTCCCAGTAAAAACTGATCAAAGCCACATACCCACACGCCTCTAGTATAATCTGATCAAGGCCACATACTCAAACATCGCCAACATAAATTGATCAAGGCCACATACTCACATATCTCCACTATAAACCGATCGAAGCTACATACAAACACGTCTCCAACACAAAGTGGTTGAGGCTACATATCCTCATGTCTCCAGCATAAACTGATCAAGGCTACATACTCACACGTCTCCAGTAGAAACTTATCAAGGCCACATACTCACACATCGTCATTATAAACTGATTAACGCCATATGCTCACACATCTCTAGTATAAATAATCAAGGCCACACACTCACACGTCTCCAGAATAAACTGATTGATCAAAGTCACATAGACATATGTCTTCAGAAAGAGTTTAAGGCTTTACTTTATACCTCTAACTATTTTACATATTCTCAAATTGGTTTGGATTTAATTAAATTGTGTGTGTGTGTGTGTTTTGGAGATGGAGGAAGGATGATAAATTTGAGGAACAAGGGTACATACTCACCTTTTCATGGATAAATTGGAGGAACAAGGCTACATACTCACCTTTTCATGGATAAATTG